>NC_081565.1:88684378-88855601 GCF_022355385.1 Mustela nigripes | reverse complement strand
CTGGGATCGAGTCCCACATCGGGCTCCTTGCTCCGCAGGGAGCCTGCTTCTCCCTCTGACTCTGCCTTCCACTCTGTCTGCCTGTGCTCGCTCTCACTCGCTCTCTCTCTGACAAATAAATAAATAAAATCTTTAAAAAAAAAAAACAAAAAACCAACCGATCAAGGGGGATTCTGGCTAAACTGGCCCAACATGACCATGAAGGTGGCTGGACATCCCCTGTTTCAACAAGTGTCAGAATAATTTTTTCTTTAACAGGATCATGGTCTTAAGCAGGTTGGATTGGATTTTCTAAGCTGTGAGAGGTTAGGAGAAAACCTAACTCACGGTTAGACTTTTCATTATAAAGCTCAGGCTAATGATTCCTTCTCCTGGCATTGGACGCGTCGCGGCACCTTGGCATACTCCATGTTTTAAGCAGAAGGGGTCTGAGAAATGGCAGGTGCTGGAAGAGTTCTCTGACCCCCTCCCCTGAAGCCGGGCAAAGCCCCTCACACAAGTGGTGCTCTCCTTGCACCCGGAGGAAGGACGCTAAGAGGACTCTGAAGGGACAGCCCTTGACTTTGCCGTGGTCTATGCCCTGCCCTCACACCGCCATCCTGGGCTGGTGCCCACACCTGCCCACACTCTTCATCAAACCTCGCACAAAAACACTCGTGCTTAGCTGTTCCCCTGGGTCTTCATTTTCTCATGCAGGCTCCCGTGTCCTGTAAAACTTACCGTAAACCCATTTGTCTGCTTGTCCCCTGCCCATCTGTGTCACCTGTCTTTGCCCGCGTACTTTTCAGACCCAGCCAGACACCCTGAGAAGGTCCCAGGCAGCTTCCTTTACCCCTCATGCTTCCCTAGAAGAGCTGTATTGGGTTTTCATGGTGAGCTAACCTAAGTGAAATTAAATTAATGGAAACTTATTATTCCCAACAGAAGGCAGTCTAGAGACCCGGCTCCTTTAGGGCTGCAGCCTCCAATTCCTGCTAGAGTTGGGTTTGTTTGTCTCCCAGGGTGGAAATCTCAGCAGTGCCTACACACTGGAACCTCCTGGGAAGTTATAAACAAAACAAAACAAAACATGTTGATTTCCCAGCCCTACCCCAGAAATTCCGATTGCTGGTGACTGGCCTGGGCTCCCACTGGAGCCTGGGGTGGTGCCTGGGGAGGAGGGAGGGGGGCGGGGTCAGAGTCTGCAGGTGCTCCGAGGCAACCGGGCTGGGTTTGTCTGGGGCCAGGGGTGGGGAGACACAGCTGCAAACAAGATCCTCTTGTGCCCCAGAAAATCGCTCTGTAATAGTAGAAGAGAAAGAAAGCAATGTTGCTACAATGTTGTCACAGATAAGCATTAAAGCCAGACGTGAGGACCATCAGGCGGCCAGGAACAGAGCCGCAGAGTCAGAAGGAAACTGCAGACACGCCACGCTTCGGGTAGATTTGCCGTCTGGAGTCAGGTGACTTGTCCAGCCCGTCCCCTCTCAGGGCTCCTTTGGCCATGAAAGACTTGTACATTTAAGAAGGATAGACAGGGACGTTCTGAAAGAAAAGGGGAAGGAGGCTGTCTCTTCCCGTATTTCTCAGGACCGTGAAGCCTCTTCTGTGGGGTGTGTACCCGCCCGCCAGCCGGGGGGCTCTGAGCAGCGGAGCTGGTGCACTGGCCGGCCCGGCCGTCCTGCAGGTGCGGCCACGCGGGCACCTCCCACAGGGCAGCCACGCCCGGCTGGGAGGACCGCGTGCCATCCCGGAGGGAAGAGCTTGGCCTCCATCCTAAGGTTTGGCATGGTAGGGCCCGTAGCAAGAGATGGCAGGCGGCACAGGAGGGGGCTCCCGGCAGCCGGCACCCTGCCTGGCCCGCCTGGCATCCCGGTGAGAGCGTGTGGAAAAGGACGGCAGGCTCCGGCGGCTGGACTCCCAACGCGGGATTTGTGCACGTCACCCAGAGCGCTGTCAGCACGGCCGTGGTGGCACTGTGGATGGGGAGGTTTCCCACGGCTCCCAGTGGTCCGGAGGCCTTTCTTGGCGGTGGTGGACAGTCTGAGCAAGAGGCTGGCATCAGGGGCGCCTGGGTGGCTCAGTGGGTTAAGCCTCTGCCTTCGGCTCAGGTCATGATCTCAGGGTCCTGGGATCGAGTCCCGCATCGGGTTCCCTGCTCAGCGGGGAGCCTGCTTCCTCCTCTCTCTCTGCCTGCCTCTCTGCCTGCTTGTGATCTCTCTCTCTCTGTCAAATAAATGAATAAAATCTTTAAAAAAAAAAAAAAGAGGCTGGCATCGTCCTTCGGAGGCGGGGAGGGAGGTCATGGTCAGTGGCAGTGGTTAGGCTCTTGGTCTTCTCACCGGGGCAAATACCATGTTCCCGTATCTAATGGAAGAACTGGTAAGAATGAAGCCCCTGGGGACGCCTGGGTGGCTCAGTCCCTTAGTGTCTGCCTGTGGCTCAGGTGGTGATCCCAGAGTGCTGGGATCGAGTCCTGCGACCAGCTCCCTGCTCTCCCTCTGCCTGCTGCTCTTTCACTGTCTCTCTGACAAATAGATAAATAAAACCTTTAAAAAAAGAAAGAAAGAAAGAAAGAATCCCCTAGTGCTGCCGTGGACAGTGGTCTCATCCTTAAGAAATGTCTCTTCACCCAAGCTAAGTGGAACCACCACCTCCTTCAGCCGTGCCCTAACAGCAGGTCTGTGCTCTGCCGCAGGGAAATCTGGAGCAACCTACCCACGGGAGCGGGAAACCCCCGGGAGGGATTCAGCGTTCTTGTCTTCTCTGCCCCCCTCCCTGAGTCTGGGTCATCACTGACCACAGTTGCGTGTCCTCACGGGGGGTGCCCGCGTGCTCCCCACCACCCCGGCCCGACACCCAGCCCTGTGGAGGGCGATAAAACCCGCAGCTCCGACGTGTGATGGAGAGCGAGGGTGGCCCCGCAGGTGTCACGCACCCGGCACGCAGGGGGCCATGGTTCGCCACATCCTTGTCTTCCCTTCTTGTTGGATTTTCTCCGAAACGCCGCCTTCTGCTCGTCCTGTTCTGTCAGGGGAGCTGCATAAGAAAGCGTCCGCGCCCGCTGTTCCTCCCTCCTGCAACTCACGGCTCTTCCTTTTTTTTTTTTTTTTTAAAGATTTTATTTATTCATTTGATAGACAGAGATCACAAGTAGGCAGAGAGGCAGGCAGAGAGAGAGGAGGAAGCAGGCTCCCTGCCGAGCAGAGAGCCCAGTGCGGGGCTCGATCCCAGGACGCTGAGATCATGACCTGAGCTGAAAGCAGAGGCCTTAACCCACTGAGCCACCCAGGTGCCCCACGGCGCTTCCTTTTATTTCACTTATCTGTTTTTCTAGTTTTATTGAGAAATCATTGACATACCTCGCTGCACACGTTTAAGGCACACAGTAGGATGGCCTGATTCACATATTCTATGAGGCGATGACCGTAGGTTCAGGTGACCCGTCTTGCCATAGAGACACAGTCCCTCCCGGCTTTTCAAAGAAGAAGGTTCCAACCTGAGCGCATCTTTTCGGTGCCAGCACCAGCGTCTGTCAAAACGCCGCCTGACTGAACACTGCTGGAGAAAGAAGCAGTTGCGCGAGGACCGTGAGCCGCTCTCTCTGCTGTCACGTGCGTCCTTCTGCGTGTCCCGCGCACCCTGTAGGGGCAGACTTGGTTTGCTTCAGAGCAGTTGTAGATTCACAACAAAATTAAGAGTTAGACACAGAGATGTCCACAAACTGCCCAGCACAGCTTCCCCACTGGACGGTCGTCTTAGCCCGGAGGAACGTTCCATTCTCTGGAACACTGGCTTCTTCCGAAACCTCTCTCCCACCAGCCCTCACTTCGAGGGATGGGCGAGCCCCTAGGGCAGGCGTCCCCGCGGGCGGCAGGGCCACCAAAGCGCAGGGCTGTGTGTTCCACGTGGTTCTAGTTCTCCAGGTGCTCAGAACCCCAATGGCCAGATGGACATTTATGGGGCGCCCCTGAGAGAGGCCATCGTGTGCTCTCCGGAGAGCATCAACCTAATCGGCACTGGACAAATGAAACAAGTTGTATCATCATTTTTTCAAAGTTCTTTTCTCTCCCCTTCCTTCCCACTTCTACTTGTGTGACGCTTTCCCTGCCCTCGGCTTTCTGTTCCGGACGAACCAAAGTTGGTTGCTTCTGTCTGCGGGGTTGAAGCTTCCTCACCCACATAGAGTCCACTAAAGGAAGACACTCACCCCAAAGTTCACGGGGTTCCTGTGGCTGCGGATTATTGCTGAAGTCCCATTGTAGCTGAGTGACAGACATGGCATTTATGGAGTGCTTACTGTGTGTGGCGATGTGCTTGTTGTGCCCTAGTTTTCGTGTCTGAGAGACCACCCAGGAGCCAACACTGAGGCAATCACACGAGGGTTTATTCGACAAGCTCAGGCTCAGGCCCAAGTATACCCGACACAGTGGAATAGGGACTTGGACCCTGAACCGGATTACAGTCAGAGTTTTTAAAGGCAGAGTAGGGGTGGGAGTGGTCTGTTACATACTTGGAAGTTAGGGAGGGCATTAGGGATGGCTAAGTCTCTAAGATAAACTTTGGAAGCTTGAGGGGCTAGCTATTGTTGGGAGAAAGGTTATTTATTACCAGTAATAAAAATCTTCTCCTGAGACCCTTTAGATGTAGATCAGTAGGTCCTGTGCTTGGGAATGATTCTCAACACTATCTTGGAGGTTTAGAGATAAAGTTTCCTGAAGGAATTGTTCAAGTAGACTTAAAGGATCCTGGTCAGACCTGTCAGGGTAGGGGTCGGTCAGGCTAGGATTGTCCTTTGCCCTTAGCAAAGCCTTAAGGTGGAGGTCGCTCTGCCTGTTTTAAGGGCTTGTCAGTAGGTAAGGAAATTTAATAATTCTTCTTCTGCCTCTGTGTCCCACATCAGTGCTGAGGATCTCACCCCTGCTAACTCCGGCATAATTCTTGGCTCTGCTTGGAGAGTGATTGGAGAGATTTCCGAATTTGTGCACAGCTCCTCGGCCTGGAGCGACAGAGCCGGGATCTGAAACTCTGCCATCCCCTCGCCACACAGACCCCTTACCACGACGGTCCTGCCATTCAACCATTCAAAATTCAAAATTCCGGACTGTTAAGGGTTGTAGGGAATCAGAGCCACCCTGAAAGAGGCCACTCTGCTATCAGGATTTTTTGAGCTAAAGACCACTGAGAATCAAAGCTCTCTGCCCTCCCCGTCCGCCTAAAAGCAGGAGGCAAATCCCCCTGTGTGAAGGTGTCTCCGGAGACAGCAGGAAGAGAGTCTACATGACAAAAGCCCCAAACAGCACCCGGGGGGAGGCCAGGACACCTGTTCCTGAGCCTCCTGTCTTCCCAGCAGGGGAAGGTGTTAGGAGGCGCACGCCCCACCCCAGCCCTGCGGTGGGCACCCACTGGAGTGTCCGCGTCTGCAGGCGCGATCCCGGAGGCCTGTGCGATTTTTCTCCCGTGGGTCTGGCTCCCGTGGGGGTGACCTGCGGGCCCAGCGGGAGGGCCCCCCGGAGGTGGGGGTACCGGGAAGCATCTCCCCTGCCCCCAGAGCTGACACCTTACACTGAGGCATCGGCAGCCGTGTCCTGGGACCCCGGGGTGACGACGGGACAGCAGCCGCAGAAAGGAGGCGGCCGGAAGCTCGCGGGCCACAGCGGTGCCTCCGTGCACAGGCCGACCGCAGGAAGCCCTTGCTCAGTCACCGACCCAACTCCCGGGACTGGGCGGCCGGCGGCCACGCGGGGCCAGGCGTGGGGAGCTACGCGGGAGACACGAGCGGACTCGTCCCGCGGTCTGGAAGGAGGGAGGGCGGCGAGGCGCGGAGCATCTCGGACGCTTCCTCCTCCCCCTCGCCCCCCGCTTTCCCTTTGCCCTGCCCCCTCGGCCCCTCGCCCCTCGCCCCTCGCAGCTGCCCGCTCCCCCAGGGACCGCGGCCCGGCCCCGAGCAGGGGCTCCGGACGCGCTCGAGGGCCGAGGGCCGAGCGCCGCCCTAGGGGCTCAGCGTGCAGACTCCCCGGACCCTGCGCGGCACCGGCATCTCCGGGGGACCAGGGTGTGCGGCCACCGCCCCCCACTCCTGTCTCGCTCCGGGTCTCTCCGGCCGGCCTGTGCCCGCAGCGGGGCGAGCAGCGCTTGCGAAGAGCCGGGTCTGCACGCGGGGACGGAGAGACCGGGGCGCCCGCCGGAGCGCGCGGGGCGGGCTCCGGCCTCTCGCACTTGCACGCGCGTGGACACGCGCGCACCGGCTGCCCGCGTTCAAACCCGCTGCTTCACAAAGGCTCCGCTTGCCCGAACAGGACAGGCGCCCGCCCCGGACCCGGTGACCCTCGTAGCCAAGAATCCTGCGGAGTCGGTGCGGCCAGATCCCCCGCCCCGCAGGGGATCGCACTCCTCCTCCCGCCGCGTCCGACCGCCCTCCGGGCCTGCTGCCCAAACCTGGACTGCGCCCCCGGTGTGGGGGGCTCCATCCTCCGGCCCCCGCCTGGCGCCACTACCCGCCCCAGTGCCCTTGCTGCCCGCAGCTGGGCCCAAAGTCTCCAGCAGGATGGCCTTGAACAAAGAGCTCCTCCCCCGAGTGGTAACTGCCGGTTTCCTTCAGCTTGAGAAAGAGAAGGAGCCTCAGCGGTTCTTCTTGTTTTGTTCCTGAGATGGCCAGACTGTACCAGAACGACCCTGGGGAGAGCGGCTGGGTTCTGTGTTTGGTGGGAAGTGGGGGCTGTACGCCCAGATTGCTTCCTTTTTTTTGCTCAAGGAGCACAGGAGACCGAAGTGCGGGGCAGGCCGCCCTCCGGAGGCCAACGGTGGTCAGCGGGAAGGCCTCGCTTCTTTCTCCAGCTGAGTGGCCTTGCCGGGCCCTCCATTGGCCTTTGGTGTTGGGGGGATGTTCCTGGAGCTCGCCCGTGGCCTCCCTCCAGCACGGCCTACTTTCTTGGTTAAGACCTAGGATGCTCATCTGCTTCCCTTTTACTTACTTGGTTTGATTTAACAGTATTTTCTGCAAAGAGACAAGGAAATAGGAGCCAGACTGATTCACAAACACACACAAATCAGGTAGAAATCCATCACTACTGCTATAGAAATGTTGGGGTTCTGGGCAAATGGTCAAGAAAGAATTCTTGAGGCATGTTTGGTGTGAAAAGGCGGTTTTATTGAAATAGGAGGACAGGACCTGTGGGCCGAAAGGGCAGCACTGGGGTTGTGAGGAGGGGCCATTTTATACTTTCAAGCTGGGAGTGGGTTAGGCAGAGCATGAGTCTCTAAGGAATTTGGAAGGAGGTTTCCAGGACCTTGAGGGGGCTGGCTGCTGTGGGGAAAAGGTCATTTATCACCATCTAGGGAAACCTTAGTCATGAGACCCTTCAGATGTCTACTGGTGGGCCGTATGCTTGGCGGCGGTGATTGCCATCAAGTATCTTGGGGGATTTTGAGATAAAGGAAATTTCCAAGGAAATTTTTATATGTTAAAGTACACTTAGAGGATCCTGGGGTGGGGGACAGGCTAGGATTGCCTGTTGCCCTTCGCAAAGTGTCAACATTGATGAAGCTGCGTCCCTGGAGGAACATCACTCTGCCTGTTTTGAGGACTTGCCAGTGCGCTGTAGGTCGTAAGAACATTTAATTATTTTTTTTTGCCTTTGTTCCCACATCAGCTATCACTTGTACACTTTGCCATCGGAAACGTCACACCATTAAGGAAATACGTCAGTCAGGCAGGCAGTGGGCCATAGAGAAGCAGGTACCTAACTTGGTTTTCCCCCTCAAGTACAGAGACAGCACGTGGGCTGTGCAGGGCAGAGCCCCTGAACGTGCCCGGAAAACAGGAAGGGCCCGCGGCTCATTTTCCCAAAAGATTCGTGGCTCCTGCTCACCCACCGCTCTGACTCACCCCTCCCCACAAGAGCTGCTGGTCTCGCTACCCGGTTGGCTTTGCTTTTGAAGGAAAGCACGAAGGTAGGCTCGAGGGTCCCCGTGGAGGGAACACGTGATCGCTACAGCTAAACGCTCCTGGATGTCAAGTACAATTTATCGGAAAGGGGAATCCGCACGTTCCTACAATCCCGTGTCACCGATGCCACATGAGTCCACTCCTTGCCGAGTCCCGGAGGGAAACTACGGCAAGTGAGCGGTCGCGCAGAGGACACTGTTTGCTGCAAATAAGGGGTCCCGGGGAATCACCTCCGAAGCCACAACCCCTGAGCAAGGCTGGATGGGTCCCTTCGACTTAGGATTAGGATGAGTACGTATGTATTCATTTTTAAAAATATTTTACTTATTTATTTGAGAGAGAGAGAGAGAGAGCACAAGCTGGGGGAGCAGCAGAGGTCAGGTCCTGAGGTCTAGCTGGTGACACCAACACACTGTGCATTATGGATTTAAAAGTTCTCTGTAAAAGCTGGAGTAGAAAACTGTACAATCATAAACTAATGTTTTAGATCATCTTAATAGAGTATGATTTCTTCTCGGCCTGGAGCTTAGAGGCCGGGCCCAACTGTCAAGGAAAACCGAGAGAAAGGTGACATAGCAGGGGAGGCAGGAGAGGCCTTAAAACCACAGCCTTTGTTCACTGGGGAAACAGAACTACAAATACCAGGTTGGTTAAATGCCCCCCCCGCCCCCCCCGCCCCCCCCGCCCCCGCCGAAAAAACAAAACCAAACCCTACAGTTGTTAAGAAAACTGCAGGCTCAGATTGGAGTCCTTTATGCCAAGGGTCTCCCATCAGCAAGCCAGGACTTAGTATCTGACCGGGAGGCACTTTCAGCCTGGAAATGGGACCTGTCCGCGCGAGCCTCCTGAAGTCGGCAGACCGGAGGGTGGCTCACCTCCAACAACGCACTCTTTGCTAACGGTTTCCCCCTTCACAGGCCCTCTCTGCCTGCAAAGCTCTTTTCTCCTCTGCAGCCCCGCAGAGCTCCCCCCACTTGCTGTCCGACTCATGAATTGTTTATTACAGCCAATTTGCTCTTTTATATTACTCAGTTGAGGGGGTGCCTGGGTGGCTCAGTGGGTTAAAGCCTCTGCCGTCGGCGCAGGTCATGATCCCAGGGTCCTGGGATTGAGCCCCGCGTTGGGCTCTCTGTCCTGGCCTCTGCCTGCTTGTGATCTCTCTGTCAAATAAATAAATTAAATATTTAAAAATATTACTCAGTTGAATTTGTAATTGAACAGAGAGAAGCACCTAGATTTTCTTTGTAAAGATTTTATTTTTAAGTAATCGCTACACCTGACATGGGGCCCAGACTCTTGACTCCAAGATCAGCCAGCCAGGGGCCCCTCGATTTTTTTTTCGAGGTGATAGTGAATTTGTAGTTATTTGGTGGGAAATACCCAGATTAATTAACCTGGAGAACCACATACAAGTTAGAAAATTTCTAACATCCTTGGAGGGGTTAAGATCCTTCACCACAAAACTCATCCTGGCGAAACGGAGAGCTGGTGTTGAATGAGGACAGAGGGACAGAGCTGTTCTTTGTCCTTGGTTTTTCGTTTCTCAAAGAGCCTTGGTTTTACTTTTCCAGTTTTAGCAAAATGTGGTAATGTAACGGCGTCCTAGCCATTTTCGCGTGTGCTGGGCAGTACGTGCGATCACACGCCCCAACACCCCCACCGTCCACCCACGAAACACCTGCCTCTGGCAGAACCAAAACTCTGTCCCTGTTCAACACCAGCTCCCTGTTTCGCCAGGTTGTATTTCGTGGTGAAGAATCTTACTCTCTCCAGGTATGTTAGAGACTTTCTAACTTGAACGTGGTTCCCTGGATTATTCCCTCCCACCCGGTCCAGCCCTTCGCTTATAGAAGTATTTCTCCTGTAAACTGCTGGCTCTTTTTTCTGCGGCAGGTGAATTTTGCACTGTTGTTTTGGACAGAGGTCATGTCCCCCCAGGGGTCTGTCCAGTGAACTTTGAGCAGGAGCACAGGGGCCCACCGGCCACCAGCACGGTCCCATTAGGGTGTGTGGGCAGGAAGCCCGGGGTGAAGGAGGTGCAGGCGCCACTGGAGACACACCTCCTCGCTCTGACCCTCCCCTGCTCACATTCGTACTCTCTCTCTCTAAAATAAAAATTAGAAAAAATAGGTCTTCCCAGGGGCACCTGGGGGGCTCAGTTGTTAAGTGTCTGTCTTCGGCTCAGGTCATGGTCCCCAGGTCATGGGATGGAGCCCCGCGTCGGGCTCCCTGCTCAGCGGGAAGCCTGCTTCTCCCTCTCCCACTCCCCCTGCTTGTGTTTCCCTCTCTTGCTGTGTCTCTCTCTCTGTCAAATAAGTAAAATATTAAAAAAAAAAAATCTTCCTTTCCATTCACTGGATGTTATTAATCTTCAGTATCGATGCCCGTGTGATTTCCTTACATGCTATCTCACTGTTTAATTTAGATTTCCCTGATCCCGACTAAGGGGGGGGGCATTTTTATTAACCGTTTGTATTTTTCATTATGGAAACCATTCACTAATATCCTTTGTGACCCCAAGACACACTGAGTTGTTTTATTTATTTATTTTTTTAGATTTTATTTATTTATTTGACAGATAGAGATCACAGTAGGCAGAGAGAGAGGGAGAAGCAGGCTCCCCGCTGAGCAGAGAGCCCAATGCGGGACTCGATCCCAGGACCCCGAGATCATGACCTGAGCCAGAGGCAGAGGCTTCACCCACTGAGCCACCCAGGCGCCCCAATAAAAATATATTTTAAAGAATATGGGATTGTTGACCTGGGGAGGATCCTCATTCCTCGTGGAGACAGCTGTCTCACACCATTTACAGAATAACCATTCTTTCCTCCGTTTCTGGACCAGAATTCCCACAGTCAGGTTGTGTCCAGTGGGGCCAGGGCCACACTGACTGTCTTCACCGGCAAGCGGACGTGAGGACGGCGTCCTGTCAGGCTCCTCTCCTGCAGAATTGTCTCGGTGAATTTTATGTATTTTCTCTTTTAGAAGAATTTTAGGATTCACTTTTCAAGTTCCACCAGGCTGAGGATGGGCTGTCTTTACTGATCTCATTTCTTAAGTTTTTTCATAGTTATTGTTGGGACAATTTTATATGACATTTTCTAACTGTTTCTAGCGGTTATGATCTGCTGGATCCGTATCTGCTCGCCCAAATCCCTGCTTCTTCCACTCGGTTCCCTGTAGGTCATTTAAAATTTTGTGTGTAAGACAATAAGCACTTTGTTGTTCTTGCTTCCTGACCCCCCAACTCTGCCCCATCTTATTGCCTCAGCGAGGACCTCGAGCATGATGTACTCTCACTTCATCCGAAAATTCTACCTTCTAAATTAGACAATCTTATTTTTATAAAATCTTCAAAATAAAATGTGTGTTTCAAACTCTGAAATAGTCACTGTAAACAGAAAAAAAAAAAAAAAAGGAAAGAAGGAAAGAAAAGAAGGAAGAGAGAAAGAAAGCATCGGTAACAACATTACATGCTCCAACACAGGACATCATGAAATTTTTCCTGGTCTGTTAAAGGCCTCCAAACACCCCTCCCCACCGGCCCCGCCGTCCACATTCTCAATTCTGAAACACAAAATCCGCAGCATCCCAGGGACAGAAATACTTCCACAAAGTACAAAAATCAGTCACCGTATTGGCAATGAGGACCTTGTCTTGCACGAGCCTCGTGGCGACACGGAAGCAGGTGAGCGTGGGGTCTTCGGACTCGCGGAGAGCGCACCGCTCCTGTGGGGGGCTGTGCTCCTGCGTCAGGGCGGCAGGGCCAGCAGGTGCCCCGCAGATGTCTCCTTTCCCTCTAACTTCTCAGGTGGCCCCACTCCTGGGCTCCCTCGCCCCGTTGCTTCTCGGCTCCTTGGGTCTGACGGCTGAGTGTCCCCGTTGCATTGTGGCTCTTCCAGCCAGCTGGGCTGTGTCCCCTCCGAGGCAGCTCCAGGGAGTGTGGACCGCATGGGGACCCTGCTCCTGGGTCTGAATCCGTCCAGACTCCCGGAGCGAATGCTTTATTCACGTGGAATCACCCCGTCATTTACTCTCTGCCGGAGGCCTTGTCCTCCCCCACCGCCGGCACTTGGACGTTGGACTCTGGCCCGCAGGTCAGGGGAGAAGACGCGGGTGATGGAGGCTTGTGGCTTCTGGTGGCGGAGCGGGGCCCTGCCACGCTTTGCAGCCACGACACTCTCCCAAGCTTTAAAAACCGTGGTAGCAAACCGCAGTCCAAAAGACTTGCTTTCGTCCATACAGTCCCCTGTGGATTTTTCACTTTTACAGGAATGGCCTCACCGACGCGGGAACAGTCTGCGGCTTCTTTCTTGCTCAGCTCCCTGTTCCCAGACTTGATGGGGCCAGCCGCTGGTGGCGTGACAAGGCACTGTATCTGATCGTCTCCCCGTCTGTACGGGTCCCCCCACTCCTGCCGCAGGCGCTACCATGTGGGCTGCCGGGGTCTGTGTGGAGCCCGTGGCCTCCCGGCCTCCCCCGGATGGTCCTCCCAGCCCAGCCGCTGTGCAGCCGGGGCTCCAGATCCCGGCCCTGCTGCCCTGCCTGTGGGCTCCGAGGAGGACGAGGCTCGGTGCAGGCGGGTCGGCCGTGGCCCTTGGGGCTGGAGGCTCAGCCCTGCGAGCTGGCCTCAGAAGGAAACCGCTGGGCATGCGGCGGCAGCCTGGGAACTGCCGTCTCCCAGCTCTCACAGCCCTGGGGCCTGGCCAGGCCGAGCAGTGCTGCGGGCGAGGACCACCCGTCACTCCGGGGGTGTTCTGGGTTCACGTCTGTTATCCCCCGTACTGTTTGCTGACATTTTGTCCCCGACTCTGAGCTGTCTCTGTACCTGCTTGCAACCTCATTCACGGCACAAAAATGATCACCTATTTTTCTCTTGCTGCATGAGTTTTGGTGTCGTACCTAAGAACCACTACCTGAGACAAGGCATAAAGACGCCCCCTCTGTGTTCTCCTGGGGTCCAGTGGTTTTAGCATGACGGTCAGGTCTATGAATCATTTTAAGTCAGTTTTCGTATACGGCGTTAGGTAAACATCCAACTTCATTTCGTTGCACGGGGCGTGCTGGTCATCATAGCACCATCTATTAAAATAATTGTTCTTTCCCCACTGGAGGCTCCTGGAATCCATCTGAGCAACGTGAGGGTCTGTTTCCAGTCTGAGCTCCTTCAGTCTGCGGGAGCCGGGCCTTTCCATCCAGCCCACACAGACCTGTAGCTCCGAGGCTGAGGCCCATTCTGATCCCCCTGGGTCTGCGGACCCCTCCCTCCCTAAGGCTGAACCTGTGTGCGCTGGTATCTCTGACCTCAGCTCAGACCTGCTCTAGGAGCCGGCCTCTGCAGCGAAGGCCCCAGCATGCCGTCTCCTGTCTGCCTTCTCCACCGCGACAGCTTCGAGGCCCTGCTGGGGTGTGGGCCTGGCAGAGGGTATGTTCCCCTAGTGTGGCTCGTGCTTCACCTCCCACCGGCTGTGCTTGGAGCCCCCGACACCGTTCACCGTCAGGCTGCTTGGACCCCAGGTACACAGGGTCACTCGACCGTTTCACTGGATGACAAACTACCCAGAGATGTGGTGACTTAAGATATCAATCATTTTATTTGCGCACAATTCTTTAGGTCAGCAGCTGGGGCTCTGTTCAGCTGGGTACTTCTGGTCCTTGTGACCTCAGGTGGGAAGTCGACTGGGGTCTGAAACCCTTGGGGCGGCACTCATCAACCTGGCCCCACCTGGGGCGCTGAAACCTGGGAGCTGCCTGGACCTTTCTCCCCACGTGGCTCTTTATAAGGAGCTCAGAGCTGCAGCGGGAGGAGGGGAGCCCAGCTGTTCCTCGGCCCCTTGGGTCCTGGCAGCCACCCTCCCCCTGCACTCTTGTGGTCAGAGCCTGTCCTCCGCCAGCCCAGATGCCAAGGGAGGGAAGGAGGAGCACAGCGACTCGGACGCTGCAGGGCCTTCTTTGGAGACCCCGCCAAACCCCTGGCCCCACGTGGCCTTCCCCTGGGGTCCCGGGACTGGACGGCTTGCTGACTCCCGCTGGTGAGTCTGGGGGTAAGGCACAAGGCTGCGCCTTACCCAGATGGAGACAGAGCAGACGTGCCTTTGGAGTCACAGATAAATGTCTGCACAAGGTTGTCCTGACCTAGCCTTTCCTTCATTTCATGGAGAAAAACGATCCTTGCTGAGGTTTTGTGCTGGTAAGCGTATGTATAGAGGCGCGTGCTCCCAAATTCACTATCAGTTCTGCTGCTGTTTACTTCTCCGTGGTGGGAGCTCGGTAGCATCCCCGTGGAGCACCTTCAAGCATTACGTGGGATGGAAAGTGTGCAGCGGGACATCTCCCCTGCACACTGGAGGCTTCTAGGGACTTGCAGGCAGAAGTACGAGGCGCTACAACATAGATGTGCCCCACGACCGCAGATTGCTCAAAGTCACACAGAAATGGGTCCTCTTGTTCTCTGTGTAAAGGGACGGAAGGCAAGTGTGACAGCTGGGCGAGCCACCCGGGTGGATCAGGGAGGGGTCTGTCCCTCGGGATGGGACGCTGGACAGACAGACACACCCACATCCCAGCCCACTGCCCCGGCTGTGGGTACAGGACAGGTTTCTGTACCAAGGAGGGAAGACAACAGGCGGAAAACCCTCCAGTGAATGCTTCGGACGGTTCCCACAAAGGAAGGGGATTCCCTTGGGATGTCTGTCCAAGTTAACGATCTAAGAGTGGTCAGCATTGGGGAACATTTTGGCCCTTTAGGGAAGGCATGCAGCCAACAACTCACTTGCAACAGGATGTATTTCTTCTTGTGTCAGTGAATTAGCTACAATAACGATGGAGTGAACGCACCTAGAGGAGCCCTATGCAGGGTGGAAGGGCCTCCATATCTTGGGTTCTGTGGTGCTCTGGGTGGGGGGGGTCTCTGGTGAGCTGGGCTTGCACCCTCGGATCGCCCAGGACATGGGTGTGCGCCTGACCCCCTGGGGTTTAGGGAGAGTGAGGCGCCAGCCAGGACACATCAGGTCTGCTGGAGGAGGCTGGTCCCTAGCCTGCCTGTTGCTCTCCCTGGACAAGGAGGCGGTACTCAGGGCTCCGAGTATTGGCTTTGGTGGGGTCCGCAGGTCAGTGTTAGGTCCGTTATTAAATGAAACGAGACTGAGACAAAATGAAAGTTATTTAAAGCTTTATTTTATGATAAGTATTAGAAGTCAGACTGATTGGCCAGGGGAACGAGACTGAGACAAGGTGAAAGCTATGCAAAGCTTTATTCTGTGCTAAGCATTAGAAGTCAGACTGACCAGCCAGGGCCGTCTCTGAAGAGAGCGACCACCCCCAGCTTATAGTATCACGAATTGACTGACTGACCGGTCAGGGCCGCCTCCGAAGAGGGCGACCCCTCCCCATCTTACAGGCTACCTTTTGTAGAGTAAAAGTCTGGCCACACATGGTGGCCAATGAGATTGTAGTCATGTTAGGTCACACTAGGTGGCCAATTGAATTACAATTTGCCCTATAGTAGCTGTTTGACCCAATCTATTACTCTGGTCAGAATGGGTGCTCAAGGTTGGCGCCCAAACGGCGGGGTTTACATTCTTTGGTGGTTAGGGGAAAAGTATGTGTGTTTCTTACTGATCGGATGTCTCCACCTGGCCTGACGCGTCCTTGTATTCTGGGCTCTGTTACCAAGAACTGGCCGACCTGGCCTTGTATTCTGGGCTCTGTTATTAGGAGCTAGCTGACCATATTTTACTGGTTTCCCAGACTTGCTTCTAAGTAAGTTTCTCTGGGGGGAGGGGGCCAGGGTCAGTTTAAGTTTTATTGCACGAACAACAAAATGGCTTTTAACCAAGATGGAGTCGCTCTGGCTAAATAGGTCCTTACAGAGCCTCCTCCAGCAAACACGGGCCTCTGAGTGACGAACACCCCAAGGCATTCTCATGGAACACCAGCCATCATAAAAAATCCCTGCATAGAAATGGAACAAAAAATTAAAACTTAGGTAGAGTTTCCATCTCTGTCAGAGTTCTACCTTCTAGTGAAGAAATAACTTTTTCTGCATAAGGATTTGCCGTCTGATTGCAACACGGCCATTTTCAGGTCTTTCCTCCGGACCCTACTCTCTGTGTTGACTTTGTTCCCTGAAAATGGGCCACTGAGGTGCGTTGATGGTGTGGCAGAGGTGGAAGGAAAGCCGAAGGGGAAGCATCTTCCTGAGGGTCCCACCTCAGGGCCCTGGCTCCCTCCGTGGGGCAGCCTCCGGGCTCCACAGGCATCAGGGAGGCCAGCCACAGGTGCCGGGGAAGCCCAGGGTCCACTGCACAGTCAGGAATCAAGGCTCAGACCTGCCCACTGACTGCGGGTCTGGCTCTAGTCTTACGGGCTCGTCCTCTCTCCCTCTTCCGCATTGTCCAGTGCATGACTGACTCACCTGAAGCTGGAGAAGTCCCTCCTGGACACAGATGGACAGACAGAGTGCCTATCCCTCTAAGAACACTTGGGGAAAAGAAGAATCTTAGGGAAAACTCTGAGAAAGCTCACTCATCCCCGTGCCCCTGGTACCTCATGCTTTGGGCGCATTCTGTGGTGTAGAAATGCCTCCTTTCTCCAAAATGAGGAAAGTCGTTGGCCTCATGTATAGGGTCCAGCTTCCCTGGCTGGACACAGAATGGACACTCAGAGTTAACTCTTTTCAGCAACAGATACGGGGAGGGACAGAGTCCCAGCAGGAGACCCAAAGTGCATCAAGACCCTAGAACAATCCCTGTGGGGGGACTGCCAAGACACCTTCCAGCAGCCTCGCAAATCCCAGGGTACCCAGAATAGCCAGCCGAGACCCAAGCTGCCAGTCTGTGCACAGGAGGACATAACCCACACCTGGAGAAAAGAAAACCTCAAAGCTTCTCTCAAAACCTCCATGTGGGGTTTTGAAAAATTGACATGGAAAACAAAAGCAAAACTAAAAAAAAAAATAAATAAAGGCCATAAAATTCTGTGGTTTTTAATTTTCAACCTCTTTCTCTCTTTCCCCCCAAATAAAATTTCTTACAGGTCATTTTAGTTTCTTAGGGCTGCTTTAACAAAGACTACTGCGGGGCGCCTGTTTGACTCAGTGGGTTAAAGCCTCTGCTTTCGGCTCAGGTCATGATCCCAGGGTCCTGGGATCCAGCCCCGCACCGGGCTCTCCGCTCAGCGGGAAGCCTGCTTCCTCCTCTCTCTGCCTGCTTGAGATCTCTTTCTGTAAAATAAATAAATAAAATCTATTAAAAAAATTTGCAATTTTGGCCTGATCAAATACAATGTGAATTTGGGAAACTTAAAATATAGATGTGTGTGTGTGTGTGTGTGTGTGTAGGCGTACTAAAGATTTTATGTGTAAGTGATCTCTGTACCCCACCTGGGGCTCGAACTCACCATCCCGCGATCAAGGGCCACGCGCTCCACTGACTGAGCCAACCCGGTGCCCCCAGAGAAATCTATTTTAAGAGTGATTTCCAAATAGCTACTACTTGGCTATTTTGAGTGTAAACTTTTCTGGTCTGTTTGGTTTAAACGAAGGCTGAGGCCTGCAGTCCCACTTCGGCTCAGGGCGCGGCGTGCAGGGCAGCCGGGGCGAGCGTCCGAGTCAGAACCGTATCCGTCCCTGTTGCCCTTGTCAGCAGGCCCCCTGAAAGCCTGCAAAACCTGCTGGGCCACCCCCGTCTTGCAAGCAATTCCCTCCTCGCCAGCCTCCAGAAATGGCAAGTCGCGGCTGGCCTCCTCCACCGGGCCAACCACCGGACCCTGTTGTGTTAAAGGTCACGCACACCGAGCTCTCCAGGACTCCACCACCAGCACGCCCCGTGCCGTCCGGCACCGACGCTCTGAGGCGCACCCCGACAGGAGCTAATTTGGGGAGTGTGACCCCTTTAGCAATCAAAGGCCCTGTTCCCCTGGAGATGATGCTTCTCTTCCTGAGTAATTGCACCGTAAAATGCTCGGTTCACTGTTCTCCCGATCGCTGTCCTCAGAGTGCTTCTTGCTGTGGCCTGTTAAGGTCGTATTTCTTGACTTAGCCAACCCATTTTCTCATGCTTTACTTCTGTCCTGAGCGGTGACCTACATCTCCAGTGCAGCTCTGGACTCGGGGGGTGCCAGGCGCAAGCCGGGGCTCGTCACCGAAAGGGTGAGGATGCCTGGCGGGCCGTTTTCCCTTTCAAAATCTAAGCCTTTCAACAGAAATAAACCTCACTGCCCGCAGGCCTGCTGTTTGGAGGAGGAAAAATTGGTTTAGCTCTGCCTTTTAAAATCAGATCCTGTGAATGGCTTCCTTACCTCCACCGCTCACTGAAGACCAACTTGGTGCCCCGCGTTGTGCCCCACATACGAGGCCGCGTGTGACTGCGGAGGTAATGAGAGCTGCCCCGGGGGCACGCGGGAGGCACAGCAGGGAGCCGTGACAGCGCTGGGCGCTGGGCGGTCTGCAGCGGGCCCCAAGCTCAGCGGCCTGGGCTGCAGGGGGTGGTGAGGGAGCAGGCCCAGAGAGAGTGTGGACACCGGGCGGAGTGGACAGTGGCCACATGGACACTTCTGTCATTTTACTTTCTCTAAGTGCAGGAACCTCATGGGCTCAATCAATCAACCGACGTTTATTGGCCACCAGAGCCAGGACAAAGGGACATCTGCCTTAATGAGCTAAGAGTGTTGCTGGCTGACAGTGCGCCTGGGAGCTGGAGGACCCTCGGGAAGGATTTAGCGAAGGCTGAGGTCGTGGAGGCCCTTCCGAGCAGCTGTGGGTCCGGGGAGGGGTCGTGGAGCCCAGAGAAAGAGGAGGCGGGAGGGAGCTGGAGGTCATGGGGCTGAGAATCCCGGGATGCTCCTTGAATCCCGGGATCGCCATCCTGAGAGACGCCCTGAGCAATGGAAAGAGAAAGAAAAGATCTGGAGTCTAATGCGTACGCGTGCAGAGTCACGCAAGTTCCAACGTCTAGGTCTGGGGTCAACGAGACGCGGGGAATCCAAAGACTCCGTAACAGCAAGTCACAAGGGAAAGCTAGAATCGTTCGCTGCTGCAGCTCAGATGCGGACTCTGCAGACGGCTGCGGCTCGGAACGGGGAGGGAGGACAGAAGGCTCCACGGCGTCTGGGCCCGGCCACACAGGTGCGGAGGCCCACGACCGTGAACCATGACCCAGCGCTCCCAGCGCCGAGAGTCGGTCGAGGAGGGGAGCCTGGTGTTTGCTCCCCATGGCTGCCTGACCACCACCCAGGGTGGCCTACGGCATCTGAGTAGCAGATGTGTTACAAGAGCCCTGTGCTCCGCCGAGCTCGGGCTGAGGCTCGGGGCAGTGGGCAAGAGGCGGTCATGGCTCGCAGGCCTGTTGTCCATCTGTGCTTGCAGAACGTGCATCGGGCAGGAACCTCCTCTCTGCATCTTGACTGCCGAATACGACGGTAGCCTCACTGCTGTCCCCCAGGGCGACCCAGGCTCACGCCCCAGAGGTCAGGTTGTACCGGGGCCGGTGAGCAACAGGGTTTGAACGGCTCTAGTCCACTGACATGCAGAGTTTTTCCCGATAAACACAGTGCAGAACTGTAAATGTAATCTCTCTTCCTGATGGTTTTCTTTTTTTAAATTTTTTTTATTTTTTAAAGATTTTATTTATTTATTTGACAGACAGATCACAAGTAGGCAGAAAGGCAGGCAGAGAGAGAGGGGGAAGCCGGCTCCCTGCTGAGCAGAGAGCCCGATGCGAGGCTCGATCCCAGGACTCTGAGATCATGACCTGAGCCGAAGGCAGAGGCTTTAACCCACTGAGCCAGCCAGGCGCCCAAGGCCATTTCATATATTCCCCTAGAAATGGAAATTTGGAACCCCTAAATATGGGTTTGCCTTTTCAGGCTGGCAGGGGGTTGGTTCTGAGCCCGGGGCGGCCTGGACCCTTGCCATTTGGTGTGGTCACCGAGTCTCACAGGAGGCAGAACCACAGGGCCTATGGGTGGGGGGGACAGCAGCATCTCACCCGGGAGCCCCTCTGCTCTACTGCCAAAGGCCTCAGACGTGGAAGCCGCAGTCCTTAGAGTGTGCAGCAGAGGCCTGCAGCCAACCAGCACGCAGCAGAAAGAGGTAGCTGCGCGGGCACGGCCGAAGTGTGCAGGTGCGCCCGGAGAAGCGTCAGACAGACAGGCAGACAGCCCGCGGCGCCTGCCGATGGAAAGGCATTTCCCACCCAGACTCAGGACAGGAACGTCCCTCTCCCTGAGTCAGTCAACAAACTTCAGGGACCCCAGTGAGGGCAGGGTAGAGGCAGGCCCTGTCTCTAGCTCCTGGCCTAAAACCCTGGGGGTCCATGGTGACAAGAGTGTCTCTTGTTTGCTAATCAGTGACACACTGGTGGAGAGCATGGGGCGGGCGCGGGGTGGACAGTAGAGGTGATGCTCTGGGACCTGTGGCTGGTGCAGAGAGCCACACAAGAACCCACGCAGCTCGGCCTCTGGGCCCTCCCCTCCTCCGTGGGCCCCCACTTGCCCTTGACACTACCGGGTCCTCAAGCTGTAGCCTCCCCTCGGGCTGCTGGGGTCTCCATACCGCAGACGTTTGGACCCAGCAGCTCAGGGGTGGGGCTTGCAACTCTGCGTGTGCGGCAGGTGGGGGACCCCACGTCCAGCTCCACATCTGCAGCAGGCGCCCGGGGGACCCCACATTAATCCCCGCGTCTCCAGGACTCCGCGTGGAGGGCTAAGGCTCCCCGCCCTCACGTGTTCGTGACGTCCACTCTCAGCTGCGGGTCTCTCCTGCCTCCTTCCCGGCCTCCAGTTTATGTAGGACACTTTTAGGGACTCGGCCATGCTACGTGTGACAACCACACGCTGGCGTTTGTTCCGTCAGGGAGAACACGCTTGGGTATGTGTACAGACGAGGGTGGGTAGGGTGTGGCTCTTGCTGATGGCAGGGCCGCGGGTGGGCACCATTTCCACGGCTTCGGGCCACGTAGATGGGCCACCTGCAGAAGCAGGACGGGAAGGAGTCTGGTGACGTCACCTGTGTCCCCCAGACTCTGTCAGGAGCAGCTGCCTTGGGCTGGTCGGCCATCAGAAGCTTTGCAGAGGAAATGTGCCCCGGGCCGGTGGGGAGGCCACAGGAGCAGAGCCAGGAGCCCAGGCGGGTCTGGGCACGTGCGCTCTCACACAGGCTGCAGGCTGGAAGGATTTACCTGCTGCCTCCTCAGGCCTCAGCTTCTGTCCCTTGAGGACTGGGAAGGTCATCCGAGTAGAGGGACTTTTCCACTGAGGAGGCTGGAAACATCAGTGTTGAGGGTGAGTCGAAAGGGAGGTGGAGGCCCTGGAGGCGGCAGAAGGGACATGGTGAGAGGCGGCATCAGTCACAACGCGGGATTCCCAGGAGGAGTTGACAGCATCCTAGCAGAGGTGACAGTGGACAGAGGGACATGGCCACACGGAAGGGGGAATGTCTCAGGGAGATGGCTTCAAGGTTTGGGACACTGTCAGGGACAATCCAGCTTCATCATGGGAGTCTGGGGGACGGGAACATGTCACCCACGTGTGCCGTTTGTCAGAGGATTGTTCTGAGCTGGAGCCACCTGAGAACGGACAGGTGCGGAAGGACGGCTGCCCTGAGCTCCTGTCTTCTGCCCGGCGCACCCGCTTCTGAGGAATGACTGCCGGGGATGCCCCTGGCGGGAAAGCCTGCAGGCGGTGACCGCGGTGAGCCGGCCCCAGGACGGGGAACATGCACGCCGGGTCCACCAGTGCCCTGTGCACACACCCCTGCGGTTGCTGCTCCTCTGCCCTGGTCCTGGTGTTCCTCTGCAGCCCCCGTTCTGCTGACCCGCAGAAGGTGGCAGGCGCCCCTCTGAGTGCGGCCGTCGCCGTCGTGAGCTGTTCGCTTCCCTTTGTTCAGCCTGACCTACAGGACCGCAGTTCAGGAACCTAAGGAGGAGCGGAAACAAGGCTTTCCTTCCCGCGCAGACAGTGGGGATGTGTTCATTCCTCACTGGACTGGGGGGCAGAAGGAAGCGGGCGCGGGAGGGAGCAGGGTGCACCAGCCCAGTCGTCCGGGGGAGGGATGCCCTACTCGTTCGCCAAGAGTCAAGGGACCTGGGGGGCGCCTGGGTGGCTCAGTCAGTTAAACGTCTGCCTTTCCCTCAGGTCGTGATCCCGGGGTCCTGGGATGGAGCCCCGGGTCCGCTTCCTGCCCAGAGGGGAGCTTGCTTCTCCCTCTCCCACTCGCCCTGCTTCTGCCCCTCTCTGGCTGTCTCTCTCTCTCTCTCTCTCTCATCTTAAAAAAAGAAAAGAAAAAGAGTCAAGGGGCCTGGAATCACGGAGGGAGGGTGGCCGCTCCGTAGCGGGTCTGGGTCCTGCCCCCCGTGGAGGCACTGCTGGGTCCCCTCCGTGGTTTGCCCAGCATGGCTGCAGACAGGAACTCGGCACAAAAGCGAAGGTTGTCTCGGTGTTACTGTGGACCTAGTTTGCCCTTGAGGTGGTCTCAGCGCTCCCCGGTGCTCAGGGGCTGTTCCGAGCACAGCCACGCACACCTTGCACACACACGTGCATACTTACACAAGTCGTGACATTTGTACACCCTCTGCTGTACTTTGTCCCCTGCCCCCCCCCCCCCCGCCCCCCCCCCCCCCCCCCCCCCCCCCCCCCGCCGACCCCTCTCTCTCACGACTGGCTTCTTTCCTTCACCACAGTGTTTTCCAGTTGGCTCGGGCTGTCGAATTTATCACGGCTCGTTCCTTTCTATCGCCAAATAATTTTCCTCGACGCATTCGGTGTTTTACCCATCCCTGCTCAGCTGACGGGTATATGCGGTTTATTCGGGGCTGGTGAGTGATGCCTGCCCGCTGAGCCCGCGGGTGCGGGTGCTCGTGTGCACCCGAGCCTTCCGCTCTCCACGTCCACAGCCGGCAGCCGCGTGGCCGGGTCGCGTGAGCGGCGCGTTTCGTCTTGGTGGGTCGAAGCCACTGCTCCGTCTTCCCCTCCCCTTCCTCTGGCGAGGCCCGAGCGTTTCTCCGCTTATTGGCCATTTTTATATCTTCTTTGGGGAAATGTCTACTAGGTTCTTTTTAATTATTGATTTCTGGGAATTCTTTTCCGACTCTGCATACAAGACCTTCCCCAGAGGTGTAACGCGCACACTTTCGCTCTTCCCTGACTTGTGCTGCGCTTCCTGGATGGCGCCCTTGGAAGCTCAAGCATTTTTCATGTTGGTAACGTCCACTTGTCTATTTTCTTTCTTTCTTTCTCTCTTTCTTCTTCTTCTTTTTTTTTTTTTTTAAGATTTTATTTATTTATTTGACAGAGAGAGAGACAGAGATCACAAGTAGGCAGAGAGGCAGGCATAGAGAGAGGAGGAAGCAGGCTCCCTGCTGAGTAGAGAACCCGATGCGGGACTCGATCCCAGCACCCTGGGATCATGACCTGAGCTGAAGGCAGAGGCTTAACCCACTGAGCCACCCAGGCGCCCTCTTTGATCTGTTTTGAGTTGATTTTTGTATAGCGTGTTGGATGAGGGTCCGAATTCATCCTTTGCACGTGGCTGTCCGGTTTCCCAGCACCATTTGTTAAGAAGACGGTTCTTTCCCCACTGAATTATCTTGGTACCTGTATGGAAATTCTACTGACTGTAATCACAAGGATTTATTTCTGGTTTCCCAATTCTGTTCTATCAATAGAATATTGATCTCTGTGTTTCCTTGTTCAAGCTTGACACTGTGCTGATCACTCTGGGTCTGTAGTAAGTTTGAGATGGTGAAGCACAAGTTCTCAATGCTGCCCTGCTTTTCCAAGATGGTTTTGGTTATTTTGGGCCCCTTGAGTTTCCTTGCAACTTTTTTTTTTTTTTTTTAGAGTTTTATTTATTTATTTGAGAGAGGGAGAGAGCCGGTTCATGGAGCAGAGGGAGAATCTCAAGCAGACTCCGAACCCAGAGCAGAGAGCAGTGCAGTGATTGAGCTCATGACCTTGAGATCGTGACCTGAGCCAAAACTAAGACTCAGAAGCTTATTTGACTTCACCACACAGGTGCCTCTCCATGCAAATTTTAGCATCAGTTTGTTAGTTTCTATGAAGAAGTCAGCAGTGATTCTGATAGGAATCGTCTTGAATCTGCAGATGAGTGCGCCAGGGAGCGGGACCCCATAGGATGGAGGAGCAGCTGGAAGGCAAGGAGGCTTTCCTGCTGGTTTAGGGGCCTCTCTAGGGAGAGCAGGGGAGCTCCCGCTTAGACCTGTGAGGCTCAAAGATGTCAAGGCCATCACCTGAAATTTTAGGCCCCACAATCAGGACGTGACCCCAGCCTAAGGCAAGGCCCTGGGGGTTTCATGTGGCAGAAAGACGGGGACGCCTCTTCCAGAAATCGGGGAGGATATGCGGTGGGAATGCGTCCTCTTCACGTTCACCGGTCAAAACTAGCAGCCGATGTGCCACCAAGCGCTCCTGGAGTCTGCCCCTGCTCACCCTGGTTTCTTTGATGTGTTATCCAACAGAGGAAGTCCCTCCGAGGGAGAGAACACCCTGCATCTTAGATGTTTTAAATAATTCCCGGGATTCTTAGTGTAGGTGAAAACCTTTTTATGTGTACGTCTACAGGCCATTTTTTCAACCGTCCGTAAACCTGGTCTAATCACATTGGGTGGTTTGTCTGTTGTTTAAAATCGACTTCAAGGAGTTGAAGTAAATACACAGTCTGATTGTAAACCCTCTGCGGACACAGGCACGTGGCCTCTCGTCCTGTTTCTCGGTTTACCGTCTTTTGTTGGCCGGAGTCTCACATCTTGATGCAGCCGCAGGGACACGGTCCTGTCCTGTTCATGCTTCGTGCCCCTCTTCAGAAGGTCTTCTGTACCCAGTTTTGTAAATTCTGCTTCTATGCACAATTCAAAGTATTTTTTCTTGTTTCTTGCACAGTGTGAGATAAGATCTGACTTTCCACTGTAGCTGTTCCAGGAATCTCTATTTTGTTCCATGGCTTCATGCGTCAGCTCGGTGCCAACATTTCAGTTGCTAGGATGTGTGTAATGTATCATGTCAAATATATATACGTACGGTTATTCATGCTTTTATATCTGGCAGGAACGTGTTCTTCTTTGTTTCTTCTTGGGAAACTTTCTTGGCTACTTCCTTATATTTTCTTTTCCTAATTAAATTTGGAATTATCTTGTCCAGTTTCATAAAATATTCTCACGAGGGTGTATTAAATTTATAAATTAAGTTACAGAGATTTGAAATTATTCATGAACCACAAATCACCAGGAAGAAAGATCTAGATGTACTTTCCCTAATTCTCCATATAATTTACAGTGTTTGTATGTTGGTCGAGTTGTAAGTCAGTAGGGAGGTCATGATAACGTAGGGGAACAAATTCAATATTTTACAACAAATGTTCTTTCTAGATTTCAGCGTATAAATATAATTTATATTTGTATGTAACAAACATCCTAACATTCCAGTAAATATAGTTTATAGATCATCCTTGAGTTTATAGGTTAGCAACCTATTTAGTCATAAATTGAGTATTACAGGGGCATTCTACTCTTACTTATTAAACATTTAAGAAGAAATGTGATTGTGTGTAAGTTTAAAATGAAGAATCTTATTTCTTTGCTCTACAATTATTTGTCAATTTTTCAGGGCCACAGGATGAAGACGCTCCTACTCTTCTTTATCTTAGTTACTAGCGAAGTATCTTAAACATCGGCCTTTAAGTCAAATCCCGGATGAGCTGATTCGTTCTCTCAAGGTTTCTCACTCAACAACCTCACCCACAGGTGACCACACATAACTTATCGTTTTAATTATCATTTTAAACAAGATGAATTTACATTTGTGGGGTTTTCTGTTTCTATGACCCTGAGTCTTACTGTTTGGGCCGTTTACTCATTTATATAGGCTGTAGGAGCCAAGGGCAGGCAGCCCCCAAATACAGCAATTTGGCTTATTGATTATTTTCAATAAAAGTTATTAAGAGACAGTCTGTGTGAGAAGACACAGACCCTTCCCTGAAATTAGGAGATGAATGTCCCATGTGAAAGGTGCCTCCCTGTACCAGGAGGGAAGGAGACATCCTGGTCACCAGATGGGGGACATCTGGAGCCCAGAAGCTTATGTAAATAATCCTGTTATTTTTACTAATTTACTATCCCAGCCCAAATGCTGTTTAGAATCCCTACTACTTGAAGCTCCTAAAGTTAAGTGCTCTTTGTTCTGTCGATTCCTCACAGAGTTATTATCTCTTTGTGTAAAAAAGTATAAAAACGTCCTGTCATGGTCATTTCTGCAAACTTCAGTTTCATTGCTGGGCCTCCGTGTGCACATAACAAAACTGGGCTATTTCTCCTGCTAATCTCCCTCATGTCAATTTGATTCTTAGTCTAGCTGGAGGACTATGAGAAGTAGGGGAAGGTTTTTTCTTCCCTTCAAGGCCTTTTGTATTTTGAGTAAACTGTAATTTATCGTGTGAATCTTGCATATTTTTTATGAGGCTCCTAGGATTTTGTAACTTGTGTCATTGTGGATGGATCCCTTTTACTCCCAAGACATTAAAAAGTGTATATAAAGATACTAATTTTTATACGTACATGTTATTATTATTATTATTTTAAAGATTTTATTTATTTATTTGTCAGAGAGAGAGAGAGAGATTACTCAGAGAGGGAGAGAGAGAGATCACAAGCAGGCAGAGAGGCAGGCAGAGAGAGAGGAGGAAGCAGGCTCCCTGCCGAGCAGAGAGCCGGACATGGGGCTCAATCCCAGGACCCCGAGACCACGACCCTAGCTGAAGGCAGAGGCCCAACCCACTAAGCCACCCAGGCACCCCCGTACATGTTATTTTGATCGTCCTGCTGAGTCGTGTTACTGCCTGTAAAGGTTTTTTGTGGGGTCCCTGTGATTTTCTAGCTGGATGATCACAGGCGGTAAACAGGTGGCTCCCTTCCTCTTTGTTGACGGCATGGATGTCATTTCTCTTCTTCTCCTGGGAGGACCTCGAATATCCTGTGGAGCAGTGACAATGACAGCGACCATCCTCGTGTCCCAGAATTTAATGAGAATTCTGGTATTTCTGTTTAAGCGATCAGAGGTGTCTGCCAGATACTTTTGTATCAAGTTTAAGGTTTTTCTAATCTAAGTTTATTAAGAGTCTTCCCCCGTCCCAAATTTCAGATGTGTTGAATTTCGTTTTTTCATTCTCAGTTAAGGTGTTCATTTCCTCTCTTTTCATCTGCTGGTTTATTACCTTCACAGATAACATCCCCTGCAGTCTTGGGATATGGTCTGCTTGGCCTCCGTATATTATTTCAGTACGCGCAGGTTTGGTCTGATAGCACAGTGAGGCCGTGGAGGAGGGTCGCTTCTCACATGCACTGACTACAACTGGGCTACGGCCACACCCACCTTCAGGAGAGCCGGGGGGCTGGGGCTGGGTATGGATGACCATTAGGAATGTCTGTCCTTCAGGTGACCTTACCATTTTTCAGCCAGAGGGGGAGCTACTCATAATTATGCCCAGATGACAGGTGTGTTGGGCTTTTAATGTACATCTTTATTAATTTTAGCCAAGGATGAATAATCACTGCCAAAATCAGGTCCACCTGGAAACTGCAGATGTCTCGTTCTCTGGAGACTGGGTCTTTGCAGACGTATCAGGCCAGAATGAGGTGGCTTGCATTAGTGGCTGGTGTCCTGATGAGCAAAGGGGTGTTTGCACATGGTCACATTCAGCAGGGAGACTGCCCGCGACGAAGCAGCAGCTCGTGCCGTCACTCTGCCTGAGCTAAGGGGCACCAACTGGGCCAGAAGCTCCCCTGGAGCTCCTGGGGGCTGCGTGGCTGCCAGACCCCAACGACGCCCTGATCTCACATTCTTGGCCTCCAGAAACACAAAACAAAACATTTCTGTCACCTTAAGCCTCCTGTTATGAGGAATGGAAGCCTGACACACTGCATACAAGATTCTCTAGACCAAAGACAGGCCCCTCACGGGGAGCTCATGGGCGTATCAGCATATATGAGGCAAGCTGGTGGGAGATTTTCTAACATCAGCAGCAGGACACTCTGCGCAGGAGGGACAAGGAACAATGATTTGCTTTATATTCTTAGAAAAGGATCAAGGCACCTATTCCCGCCCCCTCTGAGAGGGTCTCCTTGGAAACACAACAGGCCTGAGTCTTTCATTCAACACTTTGGTGTGTAAATAAGATCTTCAGGAGTCAGAGAGCCATGGGGGGGTGTGTATGTCTGTGCGTGTGTGGGTGTGTGTGTGCTGTGCTGTGTGCACGTTTGTGATGTGAGTTCATATGCATATGTGTGATGTGTGCATGTGTGTGTGATGTGTCTGTGTGGAGTATGTGTGTGTGGTATGTGCATGGGCGTGTGTGTATGTATGTGCATGCAGGGGGTGTTTGTGGTGTGTGCACACATGTGTGAGATGTGCGTGCATGTGTGTGCATGCGTGTGATGGTGATATATGTGGGGGTTGTATGTGTGGTGTTATGTGTGTATGCATATGGAACATGTGTGTGCATGTTCATGTGTGTGTATAATGTGTGTGTCTCAGTTTTAAGACTTGGAGTTCCCTCAATGCTTAGGCTCACTCTTCCTAGAAATGTCCCTACATGGGGAGGTGGCCACTCCTCTTTTTGCCCTTTGGGGGGTTTCATGTAGGGACCTAGGTTGAGCTGTAATATTTGGTTTTTGGGGGGAGACAAGGGAAGTAGTATTATGCTTCCGGATCAAGGAAATCACCAGACGGGAGGCCAGAGCTGTGATCTTCACGGTGTGTGAGCAGTCCAGGAAGCGGGGCTCTGCAGCAGTGCCCAGAAGTCCAGGCGAGTTTTACTTCCCCATGAAGTGTAACAGGGACCCTGGGAAAATGGGCCACGGTCGCCGTCCATCACAGTGCACATAAAGCTGGAAATGAACTACACACACACAGAGACGCATACACACAGGCGTGCGTGCTCGCCGAAGATTCAGGAATTTATGAAACACTCGGTAGAAGCAGGTGTCGAAGAGGAAGTAAGCTGATGTAGAAACCCTAACCTGAGAAACAATAGTAACTGCCTCCGAGTACTTTATTACGAGCAATAATAATAACCAAGAAGGATCCGGCAAACTACTTTAAAACATGCTGTCGACAAGCAAGGCACCCTTGTGAACACAAGAAAACCAGGTAGTAATGAGGAGAGAAGATTTTGGCCCCCAACACAAAACAGCGTGTCTGCAGCTCGCAACCGATGAAGAGAACTGGAGCCATTACATTAGAAACGCGAATGGTGCTCTAGAACCAGATTAAGAACAGAACCAGATGTGTACATCCATGCTGATAAATTTGAAAGCTCTTAATAAAATGAATAATTTACCAGAAAAAACAACTGACTCAGGAAGAAATGTCTGAATATACCAAAAACAATCTAAAATTGAAAGAGTTCTTTTAAAAACAAAAGCTTCCATTTCTGAATGATTTTGCAAGTGCAAATTTGAAAGTTTGAAGGAATAAATCATTTCAACATAGAAAAATATTTTAAAAACCTCCCTAGGGGCACCTGGGTGGCTCAGTGGGTTAAAGCCTCTGCCTTTGTGGGATCGCGCCTCACATCGGGCTCTCTGCTCGGCAGGGAGCCTGCTTCCTCCTCTCTCTCTCTCTCTGCCTGTCTCTCTGCCTACTTGTGATCTGTCTGTCAAATAAATTAAAAAAAAAAAAAAAAGAAAAAAAAAGAAAAGCCTCTGCCTTTGGTTCAGGTCATGATCCCAGCGTCCTCGGATCGGGCCCCACATTGGGCTCTTCGCTCAGTGGGGAGTCTGCTTCCTCCCTCTCTCTCAGCCTGCTTCTCTGCCTACTTGTGATCTCTGTCAAATAAATAAACAAAGTCTTAAAAAAAAAAAATAAATACATACATAAAAACCTCCCTAACTCATTAATGATGAATTCTGTATGTACCCAAAGTTAAATCCTCTAGTTCCCCCAACTCCAAAACTATAGATCAATTTTAGTTAAGGCCATGATCACGTTTATTGCTCTATAACAAACTAACCCCAAGTTTGTTATCCGAGGGTCTCCGCAGCTTGGGAGTCCGGGGTGGCCGGTGGGGTCCTAGGCGAGACCACCGTCAGGGTGCTGGCGGGGCTGGGGTCCTCTCAGGGCTCGAGGCTCCAGGAAGGGTGTGCCTCCCTCTGCCTCGTGCGGCATCAGCCTCGGTTCCGGCTGGCGGACAGCTCGGGGCTGGCCTCTCTGAAGGGCACGTCTCTCAGCCACGGCGTGGGCTTCCTGCAGAGGAGGGAGAGCGGACTGAGGGTGCCCACGAGGGAAGCCCAAGCCTCTTTGGAGCCTGGGGCGGGTGACACCATCACCCCGGCCTGTCTGTTCCCCAGGAGCGCGAGTCCGGCTCTGGCCCCGCGCGGCGGAGGGAGTTACACCGAGGGTGGCAGTCCCTGGGGTGTCCCAGAGGCGCCTTCCACAGACCCGCTGACTTCTGCCTCCGAGGCGCGTAAATCAAACCCACGCGACAGTACAAGAATAAGCCACCATAGCAGACAGGACTGGTGTCAGAAGTGACACAAAATGAAGACCCTCCTCACGTGGCACATACTTCATCAGGTCGACTCAAACCTGCGTGCCCACACTCAGCCCTCACCCGAGCTGCTGCAAACCGCCGCTGAGAGGTGGCCGCGTCAGGCCCACGCCTGGCTGGTGAGGGGCTGGCGACGTGTTCCTCTACCCATCGTTCCGATTTTATTCTCGGGGTTTTTAAGCGAGGCATGCCCATGGTACAGTGCCTCTCTGGTCAGGACAGTTGTGGCACAGGGGCCACGGCAGGTGAGCCCACGCAGCCCCAGGGAGGCAGTCCAGCCTCTGTGGTCCCCCCAAGGCCTCCACCACCCTTGACCCCAACAGTTCCTGATTTCAAAGGGCACCTCCTGGTCTCCCGTGTTCTCCTTAGAGCTGCCAACCCCTAATATCTGGTGTCCTTCCCCACAGAAGCCATCTTCCGGTCATGGGAGAGTTTATTCTATTTCATAAAGCGGCGACGTCTCCCAGGGCTTAGATACTGCTTTAGAGAACAAATGTTTTTAAATACTTCCTTTCATGGTGACAGAAGGAATAAACGGGGGAAAAAATGGACAAAAATAGAACAAAAATTAGTAACATTTCCCAGAAAATATGGGAAAAATCTCAACTTCCCTTGAAAATAAAATAATATAAATGTAAAAGAATGTAAAGAAAAATAAATAAAATTTAAAAGTACATAAAGATACTATTCCACATTGTTTCAATTAGTTTATTGTTTGCAAAGAAAAATAGGCCCTGTTGAATGTGAATGTGGCTGACTTCATAAAAACATGTGTTGCTTTTGGATGACCACTTTGCAAAGCAATCTGATATGTACCATGTACCGTTTGTAACGTAACACCTGGGAGTAAAAATAGCACGTAAATAATCACAGTGCTTTTCTGAGGTCGGCATTTTTACGTATCGTTTCACTGAGTTTTCACAGGGATGCTAGGAGGTGAGTACCTTTGTCCGCGTCACTTCACAGGGGAAGCTCAGAGGAGTTGTCTGGGAGCCCAAGGCCATCCACTGGGAGAGGGGAGCCAGGATTGAGCCCAGGTGGAGGACTGTGGCTCTGCTAACCACAGGTCGCTCTACCGAACTACTAAATAGTAAAACAGATAAAGAGAAGAATTGAAGTGGTTTGACCGTCCAGCCTGTTTTTTTTTTTTTTTTAAGTTTTTGTTGATTTATTTGACAGAGAGAGAGAGAGCAAAAATAGAGGAACAGCAGGGGGAGAGAGAAGCGAGAAGCAGGCTCCCTGTTGAGCAGGGAGCCTGACTGGGGCTTGATCCCAGGATGTGGGATCATGACCTGAGCCACAGACAGACGCGTAACCCACTGCCACCCAGACACCTCCAACCATTGAGCCCATTTATGGACATATGAGAGGGATGGAGAAAAGAGAGAAAGTTTAAATCACTTAATTCCACTTGGAAATATAAATGGGACAGGAAGACAACGCAGAATAAAGGACACATTTCACCAGGACTTCAGGATGGGACCGTGTTCGGAGAAGGGTCGTTACTCAGGTGGTTCCGTTAAAATGAGGCTGTCAGCGTTAGGCCTGATCCAGCAGGACTGGGGCCCTATAGGCAGAGGGCGTCCGGACACAGACAAGGACAGAGGGTCAGGTGAGGACACACAGGGAAGCCAGCCGTCCACAGGCCTAGGAAAGAGGCCTCAGGGAAACCCAGCCCTTCCCACGCCAGACCTCGGACCTCGGACTTCCCGCCTGCAGGCCTGGGAGGTGATGAGTTTCCCGATGCTGAAGCCGCGCGTGCCCCGGAGCTGCCTGACGCACCCGGCCACCATGTATCCTGGTGACAGGCAGGGCCAGCCGAGGACGGTCGGTCTCGTGTCCTCGTCCTCTCTGCGGCCCTCACCCGCCCCAGGGACCCGCCAGTGCCGGCCAGCGCTGCGGAGGTGGGGCCTCGGTGCCCTGCGGCCCGGACTCTGAAGGCACAGTATTCTGAGCAAGGGAGTGAGAGCGTGAGGCTCGGCGCTTGGTTGCGCAGTGATGTGGGCATCGGGTAAACAGGCTGTCTCCGAGGGGGCGACAGATATCTGGCCGGGGCACCTGCCTCGCCCCAGCCCTCCCTCTCCCATCTTCTGGAACCCTGCCATCGCACGGGCGGGAAACCGGCGACCAGCCCCCCCCACCCCCACTCATCTGCACTGTCTCTAAATCGATATCCTGCTGCCGGGAAACACAGGAAAGCTGCTCAGTCATCAGTCGGTAATGCAGGATGTTGTCCTCAAATGGGGTGCCCGTCTCGTTTCTACCAGGAAGAGCCATCCGCTGTCGGTTAATGGGCATCGAGGGGCCTCTGCCGCAGAGCCCAGCCCTGCCACGCGGACGGCATCCAGACGAGCCCGTTGTGGATGGCAGAGTCACTGGATGGGCGGGGAAGGGAAGCAGCCAGCCCTGGCTCGGGCCCTCCCGTCCTCCGAGCTGCGGCTGGAGAAAGCATCTGATGCCAGACCCTGTGGAAACACTAGGCAAGCAATAGTAAGGTCTTCTGTTGACATGCTCCAGCTTCGGGATCCGAATAAACACCAACGATCCACTCACTCACTCATTGAGAACACGCTTTATACCCCGGCCCTGGATCTATGCCCCAGGGCTAATGCCACGGGCCGAGGCCTACAGGCTTCCCCAGGCCCCCCGCTCACTGAGTGTCCTGCTGTGGCCGTACTGAAATTCTTTTTTTTTTTTTTTTAAAGATTTTATTTATTTATTTGACAGAGAGAAATCACAAGTAGGTAGAGAGGCAGGCAGAGAGAGAGGAGGAAGCAGGCTCCCTGCTGAGCAGAGAGCCTGATGCGGGGCTCGATCCCGGGACCCTGAGATCATGACCTGAGCCGAAGGCAGCGGCTTAACCCACTGAGCCACCCAGGCGCCCCCGTACTGAAATTCTTAATAATTTTGAATAAGGGGCCCTGCTTGTTAACCAGGTGATGGAAAAGCTCCGAAAAGCAGTGCCTCTATTCCTAAGTGAAAGAAGCCGGCGTGAGAAGCCTTCGTCCTCCGTGTTCCAGCCGCGTGGCTTTCCGGAAGACGCTGACATCGCAAAGGGGTGGGTGGGAGCTGTGCGGAGCGTGGTTGGGGCAGTGCAGCTACCTGGAGGGGGCTGTCACGGTGGGTGCGTGTTTTACTATTATTATTTTCCTAAGTAGTCTCCACACCCAAGGCGGGGCTGGAACTCTCGACTTTGAGATCCAGAGTCAGACGCTCCCCCGACGAGGCCAGCCCCATGGATGCTTGTCTCTGTGTACTTGTCAAAGAGCACCGAACGTAGAGAGAAGAGGGACCCTAACCCAGACCGTGGGTTCCGGCGGACGGCGTGTCAGTGCGGGATCGTCTGCCGCAGCAGCTGCGCCGTCGGGTGGGATGCTGATGGGGGGGCTCTGCGGAAGCCGGGGGCGTCTACGGGAAATCTCCGTACTTCCCCTCCATGTGCTGGGAACCTAACGCTGCTCTAAGGAATGGAATCCGTTAAAACACAGAGCAATGCACCAGGGAGGGTCTGCATTTGGGCATCCTAAAGTCTCAGGGACCACAGTGTAGAGGCTCCAGCTCCACACCGACTGATAAGGGGGGACCCCAGGTTCCCGGACACTCACTCCAGCTCTGCAGCCCTGGGACGATGGCAAAGTCCCCTCTGACACGGGGACCGGCAGTCCCCAGGCCGCTCGAGCGCCGTCCAGCCTCCTGGGGTCGGGGGGTGGGGCAGTGGCACCAGGCCTGAGCCCGTCCTGGGGTCCGACAGGGCGTCGTGGAGGTGTTTCTCTTTTTAATACAATTTTGACAGAGATAGACGTCGAGGGTTTCATTTGCTTCTCTACTTCTTGTGGTCACCGTCACAGACACTGGATTTGCAGGTGTTTTCGGGTATTGTCGTTTCTGGAGCAAAACTTTTATTTTCAGTTTTAAAACAAATCCAGATAGGCTGCCGTTGGAACGTACCAGTCCTTAAAAAATAAGTGATTTTTTTGATTCATCTAATGTTATTGATTAAAACTGGCCTCCAGGGCTGCCTGGGTGGCTCAGTGGTTTAAGCCTCTGCCTTCAGCTCAGGTCATGATCTCAGGGTCCTGGGATCGAGTCCTGCATCAGGCTCTCTGCTAGGCAGGGAGCCTGCTTCCTCCTCTCTCTCTCTCTCCCTCTCTGCCTCCTTGTGATCTCTCTTTCTGTCAAATAAATAAAATCTTAAAAACAAAAACAAAAACCGGCCTCCAGAATGTTTTCTTGTGAGGCACGTGTCTGGTCTCCGTTTCTGGAAGGCAGCGCTACTGTGCCGCCAGGCCGTGTGCGATGGCCTCAGCCGGTCATCTTCCCCGGGAGAGGATGCAGACTCCGGCCAAGGGCTCAGTGCGGCCGGCTTAGCTTTCAGCGAGACAGACAGCTCAAAGTGGAGAGCTCAGTTTTGGCTGGAAATGCAGAATCAGCACTAAGAAAGCAAATGTTTCCCCGAATCCCCACCAAAGAGTGAGTTTCAAATGGGTGGAGTAATGCAGTAGCCTCTGGGAAGGTAGCAAGCAAGCTTGCTTCGGGACGTAGCCGAAAGCTTATTTTCCCATCTGGGCCGTCTGTGTGGTCCATGAAGAGAGGATAAAAGGTGATTCTGGTAAATTAGGGGCACACTTTGGTGACCTGAGACGTGCAGAGGCCCCCTTGAGTGCCTCAATTGTGTGATATGGACACTTGAGGCAAACACAATCTAACCCTGACTTCTCATTACGAGGCTCTGTAACGGGTACACAGTGACGAATTACACACACATGGAAACAAGGGTCCTGGGGCATGGAAGCTCGTACAAGAGTCACTGTCTGGGGGCACCTGGGTGGCTCAGTCCTTAAGTGTCTGCCTTTGGCTCAGGTCATGATCCCAGGGTCCTGAGGTCGAGCCCCGCATCGGGCTCCCTGCTCAGCGGGAAGCCTGCTTCTCCCTCTCCCACTCCCCCTGCTTGTGTTCCCTCTCTCACAGTCTCTCTCTCCCTCTCTCTGTCAAATAAATAGATAAAATCTAAAAAAAAAAAGAGTCACTGTTTGGTGCTGGGGATGTGGGGCTGCCGCTCCCTGTTACAGTCCTCCCTGCGGGGGAGACCTGGCTGCAGGTCAGGAGGCTGCCCCTCCACCTCACTCCCACGTCTCTCTGGTCCCTGTCACCCCCTCCTGGTAGACAGTGTTTCTGGTGGGATGTGCTGGAAGGCCCGTGACAGAGGAGAAAGCCCCAGTGCTGGGCTCACATTGCGCCTTCCCTCGGAGAGGAGTGGTGCCTGCAGGCGCCTTCCGGATTCTCTAGGACGTTAGAGGCTTTGGAGCCTTCAGATCAGCACCTTGATGGCTCCTGGAGAAGCCACAGGCACTCCAGGGGCCCCGCGGGGAGTTCTCGCTGGGCTGAGGCCTCCACATCCCCTTGGACATGGTCTCCCTGCTCACTGTGTTTCTTCCAGTCCCCAGCCCACACTGCTCCAAGCTTATATGGCCTGGGTGTGTGTCTGGTGTGGGAAATCTCGAGCCTTTCCAGATCGAGCGTGGCATCAAGTGACAATCATCTGAGATGGGCAAGCTGGCAGGATCTCACGAGATGCAGGAGGGGCTGGGAGGCACAGCGGACGGAATTCAGATCTGGAGTCCAGGGAAATTCAACTCGAATGCAAATAGTCTTCTTGACCTCCCACAGGTACGGTTTCTTTGTCTGTCATTTCCCTTTCCTGCAACGTAGGAACCCTGCAAAGGTGCGGTTTGATGGGCATGGGCTCCCTTACACCACAGTGGGGGGCAGAGGTCCCCCTCCCCCACTGTGCGCTAATGGCGATCATGGCCTTGTCATCACCGAAGGGATCAGCCCGTCATTTTTTAAGATTGCATAACCTCCATACAGCAAAGAGCACAGATCTCGAGCACAAAATTCAGTGAATGTCTGTATGTGTATCTGTCCACTTAACCAGCGTCCGGACCAGGATGTAGATACATTACCGTCACCACCGCCTTCTTTCCAGCCTCTTAGGTTCTGGTACCAAGGCTTGCAAATTAAAGTAGCAAAAGACAGATGAACTGGAAAGAGAAAAAAAACAGAACTCACTTACAAGTGTGTTCTTCACTCTGCAAAGCTGGGGGTCCATCATGGACTTGGGGTCCTCTCTCACTTGGGGTGCACAACTGACATTGCTGCTATTTCCTTTCTGTGCCACCTTCCCTGGGTACCCTCTGTGATGGGCTGAGTTGTGTCCCCCCCAAGATTCATATGTTGGAGCCTTGAGGACCTTGAGACTTTACTGTGTTTGGAGGCAGGTTTCATGAAGTGATTCAGGTGAACCAGGGTCACTAGAGTAGGGTCTGATCCAGTCTGCCTGGTGTCCTATAATCCGAGGAGACCAGGACACAGACATGCCCAGAGGGATGACCCCTTGAGGACATGGTGGGGAGATGGCCAGGCTCACCAAAGACCAAGGCCTCAGAGGAAACCAGTCCTGGCTACGCCTGGATCCAGGGCTTCAAGACTCTGGAACTGTGAGGGAGTAATTTCAGTTGGTGAAGCCCCAGCCTGTGTGGTTTTGTTATGTAGCACGAGCTGACCGATACACCTTCCTAGGTTTTCCCAAGGACTTAGGGGGTCTCTGTCTTCCCTTTCCTGGCTGCTGCTGTGTTCCCCAACACTGTCAGCCTATCTCTGTGGTTGAAATGATCACACACTGTCCTGACCACTCATCGACTATGCAATTCCTCCAGAGTTGTGCCTACCTGCTTGAGGAGAATAGTTTTTCAAGAGACGCTTTGTTCACTGAGCCCCAAATATAACACCCAAGAACACATATCGACCCTTCAAGACCGTCTCACACATTTTGTTGTAAAATCTTTTCTCCCTTTTCTGGAAGCAGACCAGCCTTCATTCCTCAAGCCTGCCTCATCCCGGACTCCTGTCCGCCCGCCCCATTCAGCTCAGCAGGTGCCTACGGGAGCCAATGGCCCAGCACATTTCATAGCATAAAACCAGGACCTTACCAACAAATTTGGCATGAGGGATCTAAGGCGACCCTGAGGCCAACTGTCCATACGGAAGTTTCCGGGCTGTTCTAGGCACAGTGCAGGCAACAGGACAGTGCCTACATGTCGGGTCATTTCTCTGCATCCGCAGGACGAACATCACGCTTCACGCTCGCGGTACCCGGGGCATCTGCGCGCCCCCCGCCTCCTCATCTGCACCTGCGGCCCGAGCCTCTGGTCGTCCAGCCAGGGCTGTCTCCTTGCTGTGGGCCCCCAGGGCTTCTCCACCACCGCGCCGGCCAGAGTGCTGGGATTCCCGAATTCTCCGCACCCCACCCCCGCCCAGGCTCAGATGGGATGCAGCCCGCGGTCCCTCCTGTTGGTCTCCTGGGACCCGGGGCCCTCATGGCCCCTCCCTCCTGAGATCCGCCCACGGCATCTCTCCCCGCCAGAGGCTCTCCTCAACCCCTTCTCCTTGTTTCCAAAGGGCCACAAAACAATTCGCTGTGCCGTTCTCCCCCGAACTCACTCTGCCAGGCTCCGCCCCTGTACCCATGCAGATGGGCTCCTCGGAGCTGCCCGGGCCACCGGCCCCTCTTGACCGTCTCACACTGGACAGGTGTCTCCTCCTCTGCCTCCGGCGCTGTCCCCCTCACAGCCCCAGAAACCCTCCTGCTTGGCTCCCTTGGCTTGTCACCCGCCCGTCCGTCCATCCTGGGCCCTTTGGGACTCAGGGTCCCCTTCCTGGGGGTCCCTTCTGCTCCAGTGAGCTTGTGCCAAACCACCTCCTGGCGACCATCCACACTGTCCAGCTGGGCGCCTCTCCGCAGCCTGGTGGCATGGTGGGGGTCCCCGAGACCTCCGTCAGATGTCCAACACACGCCCAGACTTAACTGGCCGAGAAACTGGCTCACGTGTCTGCACGCCAGGGGCCTCACCGCCACCCCCGCCTGCTCCAGCAAACTCAGCAGGTGTTGGCTCCGTCTTTGCAGGGCTGCGGCCGCAGACACTGGGGTCATCTCCTTCCTGTCTCTTCTCCAGAGCCCCACCCGCCTCATTGGAGGCCCCCCGACGGCTGCGAGCTGCGCTCTGCGCACCTTGCCCCCACACTCCCCGGGACTGGCGGTGGCTGTGCGCAGCGGTCCTTATCTCCAGTCTCCGAAATGAAGTGGCTCCTTATCCTGCTTCCTCAGACCCTCCCTGGTCTGACCCCTGACCCCCCTTGACCTGGCTCTTGTCTGTCTTTCCCGTAGAGGGCGGTCCCCCAGAGCTGCGGTCCTCGCCTGTTTGTGGGCTCCCCATGCTCAGACCCATGCTCCGCACATGACTTCTTTCTTTTATTATTTTTAAAAAGATTTTATTTATTTATTTGTCAGAGAGAGCACAAGCAGGCAGAGTGTCAGGCAGAGGCAGAGAGAGAAGCAGGCTCCCTGCTGGACAAGGAGCCCGATGTGGGACGCGATCCCAGGATCCTGGGATCATGACCCGAGCCGAAGGCAGCCACTTAACTGACTGAGCCATTCAGGTGTCCCTGACTTATTCCTTTAAACGAAGAACCACATCCCGCCTCCCTCCTTCTACCTCGGGACCCCGGGACTGTGTGGTGGCAGGCGTGGTCACAAACCACGTATTCAGCACCGGACCTTTACGGACGGACGCCACCCCCTGGATACCCTGCCTCTGCATGACCTCTGGCCTCTAAGCCCGGGATGGTCCCTTCGTGCTCTTGTTGACAGCTGGCGAGCCGGCTTGCTGGCGTTTGTTGTCTGCCTCGCTCCTGCCTTCGTTCCTTCTTCTGATTAGTTTTCCTCCCCCTCTTCCTCTTATGTGCTGGGTTTGTGTCCAGAGCTCTCCACGCCCATCTTAATGCCTGGCTTCTGGTTTTGGCGGTGCATTTAGTCATGTGTGAAATGTCATCAGACGAGGCAAACCCCGTGACAGCCTTGAACAAGCCGTGGCGTTTTCTGTAACTGTGGAGGGGTGTGGTTTCCGTCAACGGTTCCCGCTCAGTCTCTTGTAACACAGCTGCTTTCTGCTCCATCCACACTTGGACGCGTGAGAGGATCCGCGGAAGCCTTTTCGGGAACTGGTCAGCTCCGGTCCTCAGCTCGGTTGTGCTGCAGCAGATCCAGGCCTTGGGAACGTGGCAGGAATCCCATCGGCTGCCTCCAGGCCCCGCTGTCACATCCAGGCCGTGCCAGGATCGCCTTCAAGAGTTTCCACGCTGACTCCAGCTGTGTTTACTGCCATACTCAGTACAGTGGCTCTTCGACCACGCCTTCCACGTTCTGTGACACTCGTCCTACCCAGCGGCGGGATCCGCGCCCCTCCCCTGAGCCCAGCAGGCTTGTAGAGTGTGAGGGACATGGGCCACCCACTATGACACAGGCCACAGTGTCCCAGGGCTCGGGATAGCCGGATCTCACGGAGCCCGCTGTGAGTAGGCAACCAGGGCCGTTCCCATCAGCCGTCGGCCCTGTGAATGCTCTGCTACCCACCAGGGCTCAAGCCCCCATGTGGCAGCTGCACCCTGGGGGCCTTCCCTGACCCCCTGCCCACAGAATCAGGAAAAAAAAGAGGACAGTGGTTCTGAGTCCCTGTGTCAAGTACTTCTTCAGCAGGGACAGCAACTGGAACAAATACAAACCAGTCTTGGGGACACATGTGCTCACAGTTCTTAGGAAGCCCTGCAAAATGTGTGAATGGGATAGAAACAAAACAAAAAGAGGAAACTTCAAATTAACAGCATTAGCTTTGTCCCCAGGGTGGCATGTTTGCCCCACGTGGGCAGGGACACGTGGGCCGGGACTCCAGAGGGGCTGGGCCACCTGGGCAGGTGCCTTCCCTTGCACACCTGAGCCCGGTGGCCGCGCGCTCCCTACACTGTGTATTCATTATCACTCATTTCCGTGAATGACCCCAAACCCACTGCCATGCGCCTGGCCTTCTCTCAGCCCGTGCGCGACCTGCACGCCCTCCCTGTCTCTGTTCTTGGGGTGTTTCCGGCGCTGGGTCACGTGGCAGCTCCCTGTAAAGACGTGCAAATGTGGCACCCACTGTCCTGACAGAACTTGGTTCCCTGGGGTCGTGAGTAATTCAACACTTGTGGGGATGCATCTTTTCCAGACATTATCCCTGACACGGTGACAGAAATCGTCAATGTTCTTCTGGAGAGCCTGGACACTCCGAGCTGATGTCCTCCCTCCTCCGGCCAGAGAAACGGAGATTTTAGGCTATGACCAGGAAGGAGGGACTTCTGGCTTGGGGACCCTTGGCACCTCTGCGGCATCCACACTAAGTCTGCGTTTGCTCAGAATTGACCTTGGGGACAAGAACTCGAGGACAGGTGGCTTGTTTGGGAGGGGCCCCGAGCACTCCTGAGGTGGGGGAGTGAGACGCGGCAAGGGAGCTGTGAAGCGCGCTCCTGCAGGGGAGACCGGGGAGAATCCTGGGGAAAGCCACCCTTCTCTCAATAGTGTCTACAACAAAGCACTTAGGGTTACAAAGAAAATCCTATGATTGAAAATCAGGGTCGGAGGATGAAGAATGAATGTGCGATGCAGTAACACAGACGATACCGCGGCCACGAGCCCCAGCCGCCGCCTAATGGGTGCGGTCACGTTAGATCGAGACGAGCTGGGACAGTGTTTCGGGCTGAGTTTGCTGTCGTGGACGAAGCATGCAGGGGCCCGACAATGTGGGGCGTGTCACCTACACTCACGGCGCAAGGATGTCTGAATGGCAGTGACAAGTCAGTGAAGACACACACGTAACCTTGCCTGTGCTCTGCCCTGGGCCGCAGAATTCCACCCACGGAGCTCAGGGCAGAGCCTCCGGCCCATGCAGAAGAGGCCGCGTTCCTGCCGGTGCCACAATCGGCCTTGCCTCCCCCTACACGGGAGCACCCCGCCGTCCCCCTGCACACAGGTGCCTCCTGGGTCCTGCTGGCCTCTCCCCACCTAGCAGGTCCGGACCCCACTTGTCTGCTTTCCTCTGGAGCCCCCAGTCTCGTGAACATACGCGGCAGGAGACAGCTGGCGGGAACCGTGTGACAAGCACCAGGGCACCGCGCGGGGCCTGACGCGCACAGACGTGTGTGTAATCCAGAATTCCGGAGCGGTGGGAATCACGGTCTTCCCAGGGAGTGGCAGAGGCCCTGGGGCCGGGGCGGGGGCTGGCGAGGGCTGCATAGACCCGGAGGACTGTGCGGCAGGAGGCGCCCCACGATCCAGCCTGAGGATGGGCCGGACACCCTGAGTGCTGGCTCAAGGCGGGACTCCCATTTCCAGCAAAGTCTGCAACAGCAGTGCCATGGAGTAATGGAGAACAGATGGAAAATCCGGGGAGACGCTGGGAGCACCAGGGGTCGGAGTTGAGGAGCATTTCTGGAAAGAGAATAAAGGGTGAGTTTCTTGTGTCTGATTTTCACATGCCTGAGCTATGTAACCAGACAAATATTTGTGGATCTCCTCCAGCGCGGCACAGCCGCCATGGGAGCCCGCAGAGGAATGTTCCCGCATACCAGTCTCCCTGCTGGCCCCAGACTGCCCTGCAGTTGACCCTAGCCATCGGGAACTCCACATTTCCCCCGAGAACCCGCGGTGTCACCCCACTGGCTGTTCACCCCCCACCACTCCGCGTCCCGGTCTGTGCTCCCGGGCTTCCTGGGGAGGGGGCGTGGGGTGTAGACACTGGCTAGGCGCCCCGTGGACCCGTGGGAGGGCATGGTGGGCGTGCTGCCCTGCCTGCGGTGCGCGCGGCATCCCAGGGGGCCTGGGAGGGGTCCCAGCCTCACACTCGCGCGCTCCCTACGGTGCCTGCAGCTGTGTAAACCTGGAAACTCGGGAGCTTGCCGCCCTGACTTGGGCCCCGCGGGTGGAGCCTGAAGTGATGGATTCCTGAAGGCTTCGGTCAGCGGGTCCCTGCGGCCTGCGTCTGGCTGGTTGCTGGCGAGGTGCCCCACCGCGCGTTCGGAGAGACACGGTTATTTCTGACCGGAAACCAGCCAGCAGGGGAAATGCAATGTCACCGCACCAGCAAAAGCTCTGTCATTGCATTGGCGGTGACACCAGTGGGCGACGAAGCCCCATTTGGGTGTCTCTGATTTTACTGGAGTCGTATCTCGGTGTAACATCGAAAGAAGGCATTTTGGGCACTTCCGCCTGCCTGGGTCTATGCGGCCCTCAGGGTGGTGCAGTTGAAGGCAGAGGGCAGAGGCACACCCCTTCTGCCTCACCCGGGTGTCACCCAACTCGGAGATGCCCTGTGCGGGGACCTGTAGGTGACCACCAGCAGCAGCAGCTCTGACAGAGATAACAAGGCTTTGGACTCTAGGAAACAGGAACTTCGGGGAAGCTGCTTTATTCTTGCAGCTTCAAAATACGCTGTCAGGTCTCGTGGTAGAAAGAGGTCCAGGGCCTGCACCTGGATGGATTCGGGGTCACATGACCCCAGCCAGGCTGCCAATGTGGACAGCAGCCAGGCCCTTGCCAGGGAGGTCACCCTGAAGACGGGTGAGTCGGACTGCCAGGACCGCGAGGCCTGGAGAGGGCCCAGCACATAGCAGGTGCTCTGCTGGCCTCCGTGAGCACCTGGAGGCCTGATAATGAGAAAGAGAATTGAAGTGTCTGAGTTTTGTGCGTTTGGTGCCAGTCTGTTGTTTTTGACCAGGATCATCCTTCCCTGTTTTAAAATTTTTTTATCTTTTCTGCCTCAGCGCTGCCTCAGTGCTGCCCCTTGCTTCGGGGCTCTGCTCTGGCTCCGTGAGGTTTGGGTGGGCCGCCCCCCACACAGCTGGGGATTCCACATAAGTAGGCCCCCCCAGTGCTCTCTCCTGAGGACGAGCGACTCCAGCCATGGGTACAATGACTCTGCACCCCGAGGACCCCGGGCCCCTGCCCGTCCCACGCCTGGACTTCAGGCCTTCCCATTCATTCTATGGGATGTCCCGGTTCCTAGGATGGGAACCCGTTTTCATCCTGTTCAGAGGATGAACAGGCCTCCGCACGTGTGAGTACGTGGTTCCTGCTCCGCTCGCTCCCAGAGACCCGCCCTCCCTTCCGCCGGGAGCGTGGTGCGAGCGAGCCCGAAGCCCTGGCTCCAGCGTGCGTTCCAGCCGTGGGTCTGTGCGGCTCCCAGTCGCGGGCCCCGTCCTCGCTCCTGGGGCCCCGGACCCTCTGGAACTGTAGGCACAACTGTGTTTGTGAGTACCGCATTGAGTAAGGTGGCCATGGTTTTGTTCAGATCCTCAGAGGCCCCCTGGCCCCCAAATGAGGCCCACTGTCGACAGAAAAGCCTCCATAGTCCTTCACACTTGCATGAGCCCTACGGTAACTTCTGCTGCCTTGGGTTTATGGAATACCTTATATTCCATAAATCCAACAACTGTGAAGCACTCACAAGTCTTAGAACACGCTGTCTACGGCCATACCACCCTGAACGCGCCGGATCTCGTCTGATCTCGGAAGCTAAGCAGGGTCGGGCCTGGTTAGTACTTGGATGGGAGAACACGCTAGGGTGTTTGATGGTTTCCTATTACTGTACCTGCAGCACCTTCTGGAATGTTCTCCCCGTATAGCTTGCTTGCCCCTTGCCAGCTGGCATCCTCTCCCTCATCCTTCAGTGCTGCCTCCAGGGATGCCTCCCTCTGCAGAGCTAATGCTCGGAGAGGACCGCCTCTCCCGGACACAGCTTCACTACTGTCCACATGGGTCTGATGCTGCCCACGTCCCGGCACTGCGGCCCCTGATTCCTCTGCATTTGGATCTCCCCGCCACACCCTGTGTTTTCTCTGTGCCCCAGCACACTGCTGGCCACATGGCGGGTGTCGACAAACACACAAGAAATACAAAAGTATTAGTACTTTTACTTTATCTTGGCTTCACCAGTCTTGTGTGATAGTTAATGGTGTGTGGTCTTTGCCGGCCTCTGCAGAGTGGAGGTCATCTAATGGGGGTGCACTGCGACTGATGTCTGATTTACAAACGGGAGAGAATTCTCGTTTCCTTTATCAGCAGCTCGTGTCCTGTACCGACCCCTGCTTAGCTGAGCATCTCCATGGTGCTGTGGTCACTGGCTTCTACAATGACCCCAATAAACCCCTCCACGCCTCTGTGGAGTCCCCTCCAACATGTGGTCAGATGGGTCCATGGGACCATTGATATAGGGTATGAGCAATGGCACATCCCTTAAGTGATTAGGTCAGAGGAGAAACTGACTTCTGACAGGTGCTGCCTGCTCCCCCCCCGCCATTGCTTGTGCTGGGGAAGCCAGCGATCACTTCATGTGCAGCTCGGCAGGGTGGCCTCCATGGGGAGGAACAGAGGCCTCAAGCCAAGGGTCGGTGGGGGGCTGATGTCTGGTGACAGTGGTGTAGACTAGAATCCTCTGGCCCTACGCAGGCCTTTGGATGAGACCGTGGCCCTGGCTGACACCTGAGCTGGGAACACCCAGGCCATTCACACCTGGGTTCTCACCCCAGAGACTGTGGGTCTTGGAGTCATGTGTCACGTAGCCGAGACCAACTAACACAGTCTGTATGAAAAGTTACAGGGCTTTGCATTATGACTGACACTTACAAGGTATCCAAACTTCCATGAAATGATTATCATGACCCTTTCCAGAGAGTGAAAATTAGGTGATTCAGGAGACTGACCTACAACTAGAAATCAGAGCTTCAAGGTTTCACACCTGGTGAATTTCTGGTCTTTTTTTGGTTTGACATGAACGAGAGGAAAAACACTTCCTTCCAATCTCCGGGCAGTCCAGGTGTGTGTGGCAGCTGCTAGTGCTCATGGAACTCTATTCCAGCACATCCTTAGAAGCCAGAACTCGGATGAGTGGGAAGCAGGCACGGAGCAGGGAGTATCTGGGACAAGGGGGTGGAGGAGTGCGGGTCCCTGGGATTGGGGCTGACCGCCAGAGCCTGGGCGCCGATGCTGACTGCGGCATCCCGCATCCACCCGAAGCATACCTCATCCAGGGCTGTGGTTTGCTGACCTTGGCCAAGCGCAGCCGTAGTTCTCCTGTAGCGAGAAGACTTGCAGCCAGAGGCGTCCAGAGCATGTCTGTTGCAACGTTCATGCTCACGGATTCGTCCGTGATGCGAAAACTCACTCCAGCTGAAACTCATAAAACTTAGCCTGGGAATGAAATTTAAAACAGAACAAAAGAGCTGCAGCCCTCCCCCCTCCCTTTACCCAGTAGGACTATATATTTTCAGAGAGACTTGATCTCTGGCTTGAATTCCAGGAAAGGACATACGGGAGATTTTGAGTATACAGGAAATGCGGATGCTGTCCCAAAGGGGTGTTTCCCCTTGATATGTTTCCCACAGTTCTGAAGGTGGAATCGTCCTAAAAGGCGATGGCTGGGGATAGAAAGCAGTGGCTCTGCCATTTGATGCTAAAAAGACAGTATAACTGAGTGTTTACCTCGGACACGCTGTATTTTCTACATGTGAACTTACTCCCAACAGTCTTATGTAGAACGAACAGGGGGCGGACTGCAAAATCCTAGTGAGGAAAGTCACAAATAACAGACATCAGCATCCATTAAGAGTGTACCAGGCATTATTCTAACCACAGACAACCCTTTATCCACTCAATTTGCATAACCATCCTGCGAAATGGCTACTCGTCCTACTACGCATGTTCACGTATACAAAAGCTGAGGCCCAGAGAGGTCTAACAACCCACCCAAGTTCACACAAGAAGCTCCTTCCTGAGCTGGGATTTGAACCCGGGGCAAGTAGCTGGAAAGTTTGTGTTCGTAGCCACTGTATTTTCACTGAAATGGAAATTCATGCCCTCTTCTTGGATGGGAAGCCTAATTATTGATTTGTACATTTGGAAATTAAAAAAAAAAATTTCAGATCAAAGTATATTTCAGGTAAGTTGACAAAAAGTTCTAAAGCTCATTCAGAAAGAATATAGAACAAGAGCTTGAAAATCCTAAAAAAGAAAAATAATAAGGATAATGTTTCTGAGCAAATTTTTCACATATACGGTGAAAATGCTAATAAATTAGTTTGATGCTACTGTTTGGGCCAGAAAGTCAGTGGAACGAATAGGGAAGTCCAGAATCCCACAGAAATACATAAATGACTCTATTAGCTTTTCCTAAACAGCCACAGTGACTTCCCCGTTAATGGTAAAGGAGTCACCCAACTGCGACTGTCACAATCAGCCAAACACCAGCCGGCCAAGACACAGAAGGCAACGGTGACAAGAAAAAAGTTAGATCCCTCTCTTGCGTCCTGCATCTAAACAAACCTGAGGTGGTCTACATACTGAAGGAGCGGCAACACACGTAAAGCTCTGAGCTCAGCGGGAAGCCAGCGCCCACAGGCTCCGCGTGCGGGAGACCCCAGGGGCCTGACGGTGCAGGCGAGAACCACAGACGGAAGGACCCCCAGGTACACCCTCGCAGAGATGCGTACCGAACGGTGTTGTAGGGAGCAGAGGGTCAAGACAGAGATGCATTTGCAACGTAAGTGACAGGTAAAGGATTAAACACCTGAATATACGTTAGCTCCCTGTCCGAGGGAGAGGCGGTACCAGCCGGGAACACTGAAGCCAGGAAGGAAGACCAAGAAGCCAACGACTGTCTGCAGAAACTGCCAGCCTCAACGGGCATCAAAGACACGGATTCTCTCTCTGTCTCTCTCTCCTGCTCTGTTCCTGCCTCTCTGTCTCTGTTGGTCTCTTTCTGTCTCCCCTCTCCGTTTGCCTCTCTCTCGCTCTGTGTGTCTCTCTCTCTCTGCCTTTCTTTGTCTCTCTCTCTGTTTCTCTCTGTGTTTCCATGTTTCTCTGTGTGTGTGTGTGTCTCTGTCTCTCTCTCTCTGTGTCTCTCCTCTCTCTGTGTGTCTCTCCCTCTCTGTGTGTCTCATTCTTGGTTGACAAAGCTTAAAGAGAATGGTAACACTCAGTTTTTGGAGGTCAGGTAGGAAAAGATCCTTAGTGTCTTTTCTGAAGATAAAAGTGATATTCACTTACTATGAAGCTCAAGGAAACATTGAAAACTGTACGGAACAGAATGGATGTTCCACGATATCTCCCATCCAAAGCTGATCTTGTCACCGTTGCCTTCTGTGTCTTGGCCGGCTGTCGCAGGCGGTGTCCTCACCGAGCCCATCTTGCCCACAACCCAGAGTGTGCTGGTCCTGGGAGGAGGGTCTTGCACACAGGTGGTGGCCCTCGGCAGCAGGAGGCACACTATCGTTGCCGCACTGTTCCTGGCCCCCTGGCCCACAGTCAGGCATCCTGTGGATGTTTGTGGAGGAGGCATGAGGCCCATACCTATGTCGATCTTTGTAAATCTTTTGATTTGTTATGCAGCAACTGGAGACTCCTATGCTAACTGGGCCAAAGCACAAGGAGATTGGAGATGACCCCTAACGCGTGGAGAAAGACAGAGAAATATCTAGTACAGTTCCCCAGGCGATATCACCATGCCCACCCAAGACAGCGCTGCCTACCTCCTTCCCAAAGATGAACAACTGGGGAAGTCTGACAGATTCCATGGGAGTTTGGTCCTGGCCAAGTCCTGTGGGCAGTGGAATGAAGCCTCTGAGTCTCAGCCCCTACCTGCAAAGGCCTTCAGGCCCAATGCCCACCCCTGTGGATGGTATTCCAGGGTGTTCTGCCCAGCCCTGTGGATGAAGCCTGAGCAACTGTGCAGTCCAATCCCGCAGCACTGAAGGCTCTGGGCAACTGGGCCCCAGGGAGGGCTGCTGACTTCCCAGCTCCCCTGCCTTCTCTTCCCCGGGGTTAGGGGTGGTCACAAGCCCCAGCCCACTGCAGAGACCCAGCCCTGCGTGAGTCATAAGCCATGCTAGTGGGTAAACCCCAGCTCTGAGCAGCTGGAACAAGCAAAGGCATTTACTTGCTCACACAGCTGGTACGTCCAGGAAGAATGGGGCTCAGGGCAGCAGGCCCAGAGCAGAGGAGTTCTCTCCCGTCTCTGCTGGGCTCTTCCTGGTCTCGCTTCTGGCTGTGACAGTGGTGGGGATGGGCTACAAGTACGTCCCGGGTCCTCTCCTCCTAACTCTGATTGCTGAGGCAAAGACCTTTCTCTCTGTTGCCACACTGAAAAAGTTCGGGCCACAAACTCCCCCAAACCAGCCGCTGCGGCCAGGGCCGTGGGTATATCTTCTACCAATGTGGCCAGAGGCTGAGTACACGAGACGATGGTTCTCCAAAGCCCCATGAGCACATCCGGGGCAGAGCTGCTCCCATACGCCAACAGCTGGCAGGAGCTCATTTCTGGTGGGTGTATCTTTCAATCCACCGCCCTCAGCTTAGCAGCGTGGGAACCAGAGGGGAGCATCTCTTGATAGAGCATGTGTTGGCTCGGGCACTGTGCACAGAACCCCAGCTTCACTGCCTTTCATGGGGCTATGCTCTGGCCCCCGGAACTTGCACCAAGCTGAGGCGGCTCCCTGCTCCCTCTTCCTGCCGCAGGAGTCCTGCCGCCTCCGACGGCCCGGCCCGAGCCCCACCCGGAGGGCCCACAGGGCCGGGTGCTTGCGCCCTCAGGGGCCCCACCTCAGGGCCACCTCCCTCCCTCCCTGTGTCTGTCACAGTCCCTGGGGTTCCCGTTCTTCCCGCAGCTTGTCCTGCTGGCTCCCTGGCACTGATGATGTGCCACGAGGCCAGGGGTGACGTAGACGCATTTAAAGTGTTTCAGTTCCAAGTAGAGTGACTTAAAAATAAAACGCCAGCAGAGTCCGACATCCTCTTGTGGGCCTCAATAGCTGGGTGAATGGGAATCTGAGAAACACTTTCCAGCAAAATCCCCTGGAGAGAAGACACCCAGCAAAGCTGCTGATGCAGAACACGGTTTAAATAACGAACCGCATCCATCTACAGACGCTGTGCTGGGCTCTGTCAGCAACAAGTGTTTTCGAGTCCCATTGAGGTCAAATGAGTCAGCCTACACTTTAGGGTCCAGGCAGTAGAAAAACCCGACATATACGTAAACATCAGAGTATTTACTGCAGCATTGTTCTACAAACACCGCGTGGTAAAACCCCTGAAGACAAATTGCCCATCAGTTGGGCAGTGCTTGCAGAAATTGTGGGAACCACATTCCGTGGAACACTACTCAGTCTTCGGAAGGAGTGTGTGAGGTCTACACCATGCGTGTTGAGGTATTTCAGAACTCCCAGTGAGAAAAGCAAGATACAGGAAAGTGTGCCAAAATGTTAATCCTTTCTGGAAAAATTTTTAAAAATAGGAACCCTTAACAATGTCTACATAAAAACGTTTTAATATTTTAGCACGCAATTCCACGTATATGTAGAGAGAACTGGGTCACGTGTGAGGAGTGGAGTGAGCATGGGAAGCTCAAGGAAGGGCAGTTAAAGGAGACGTGAGGGTGACCGTCGGCGACGAGGATGGGATCCCGTTTTTGCTCGAGTCGTACAGAGATCTACTTGCAAGTCTGGAAATCAACATGCTTATGTGGTGACTTCAGTTGGGTGGGATTTGGGTGTTTTTCTTATGCTTTATAAAACTGAAAATGCTGGATGGGCCCCCATGAGCTGTGTAATCAGAGAAAGCCCTGAGCTGACCTGTGGAGGCTGCCCCGTGCCGCTGGGGAGGCCGTATGGAGCCTGGGACGAGGATCCTGCTGCTGCCTGCCTTTCCGTGGGTGTGTGAAGGGGACTATCCACTCCCTCTCGGCCAGCCTGTCCCGCAGCTGGACCCCACCGCGTGGCCCGTCCAGCTGGAGGGAGGATTGTGCCGCTGAGTCCTGCCCCCGAGCCGGACCCCCAAAGCCATGCTGAGATGAACCCACAGCTCTTCCAGATCAGTTGGTTGCCCAGAGCCCTGCGTGAGGTGGGCGCGGTGGCTGCGGGCCCTTCCCCAGGCTGCACACGGCGCTCTCTGCGCCCCACGGACTCACCATGTCACCATCCCAGCCCCACGCTCTTCTCACCCCTCTCTCAAGGCCCTCTGGTGCCCCTGACACTATGCAGTCGTCACCAAACGGGTTTGGCGTCTGTGGCGCTTGTGGTGGTTTTAAGGCTTCCAAACGTGTGTGCAGATGCTTTGACATGCCTCCCAAAAGTTTTAGATACGTTATATCTTGAAATAAGTATAGATTCACAGGATATTGCAAAAATCACACAGAGAGGCTTGGGCACACTTTACACTGGTTTCCCCCGGTGGTGACATTTGGTAAATCTGTGGTACACCATGAAAATGAGGAAGCTGGCGATGGTGGAATGCACGCGTGTGGTTCTGGGTCACCTCAGCACATGCAGGATCCTGTGGCTCCACCAGCAAGACACCAGCTGCATCATCCCCACAGAGACACCCCCCACGTGGCCCCTTGTGCTGCCCCAACCCTCTGTCCCGGCCAGCCCTCGCCTCCTCGCCTGTACCACGAATGTGTTCAGCAGCTCTAAGATAATGCTGTTTGGGAATGTTCTGTAGCGGGATCATATGTATGTGACATTTTGAGATTGGCTTTTCCCAGTCAGCATAGGATCCCTGGGATCCCTCCAAGCAGCGGGGCGCACGATAGCGGATTCCCCGTGTGGCCGAGCCGCGTTGCTGGGTCTGCATGAGCCGAAGCGGGCTGAACGGCTCACCTACCGAGGGACATTCCTATTTTGTCGTTCAGGCTATCGCAAGGGAAGTTAGCGTGACAGTCATATGCAGGTTTTTGCAGACCTAAATTTTCATTTTTCTGTGTTAAGTGCTCAGGAACGCAGCTGCTGGGTGGCCCGGTGGCTGAGCGCTGAGTCTTTCAGAGAGTGCCACGGTGTGTCCGCGATGGGCAGGATCAGCGAGCCTTCCACCAGCTGCGTGCGAGGGTCTGTGCTCATCCGCTCCAGCCTGAGGTCCTGGCAGTATTTTTTACGTTAGCTGCTCTGGCAGGTGTCTGTCGCTATCTAGTGATAGCTGTCTGTGGTTTTAATTTCCCTGGTGGTTAGTGATGCTGAACATCTTTTCATGTGCCTCATTTGTCACCCACACATCCTCTCCAGTGAGATTTCTCTTCACATCTTTTGCCCATTTTCTAATTAGATCCTTTATATTCTTACTGTTGACTTTGAGAGTTCTTTGTGTATTCTAGATAGCAGTCCTTTGTCACTAAATACGGTTGATCGTCATTATTCATGAATTCGTACTTGGGATTCACCTACTCACTAAAATTTACTTGTAACCCTAAAACAATGCACACAGTGCTTGCGTGGTCATTGGCAAGCATGCCCTGAGTGGTGAAAAATTTCAGTTGCTGAATGCCCACGCTCCCAGCTGATGTTGAACAAAGCAATGCTCTGCCTTCGTGTAAACAAATGTGTCTTTCACGTTCCATGCGGTGCCACCCTGTCCACATTTCTGTGCTTTTCGTTGGTGGTTTTGCTGTTTAAAATGGTCTCAGGCATAGTGTGGACATAGCGTCCTGTGTTTCTCACACAAGGAAGCGGTGACGTGGTGCTACTGGCCCCGAGTTCCATGTTAGTGAATCAACAATACAGGATATCCTGGAACAGGAGCAGGAAATCCCCACACTGTTCGTGAGGCTGCTCTGGAAGGTGCTAACGTAACCCCTCCACTGCGTGAAGAAACTCTGTAAGAGGTAGAAAAGCAGCGAAATTTGTGGATTCGTGAGATGACCATCAGCAATGCGAGGTGGATAGTGTGGCTGTGAAGAAAGCCAAAGCAGCTGGCAGTCACATAACCCAGGGTCCGGAAGATGTTAAACTCTTCTCAGCAGAGCTGGCTCACACATTTTAAAAAGTGATAAAAATGTTAAAAATAAAAACGTTAAACTCGCAGGTGGACAAGTTGTACATATTGGGATGCCAGGGAAGACATTTAAACACACGCTAAATGTTAAGAAAAGCATTCTTTTATTAAAAAGTTCACTAAACAGGGACGCCTGGGTGGCTCAGTGGGTTAAGCGTCTGCCTTCAGCTCAGGTCATGATCTCAGGGTCCTGGGATCGAGCCCCGCATCGGGCTCTTCTGCTTGGCAGGGGGCCTGGTTCCCTCTCTCTCTCTCCGCCTGCCTCTCTGTCTACTTGTGATCTCTCTCTGTCAAATAAATAAATAAATATTAAAAAAAATTTTTTTAAAGTTCATTAAACATTTGTTTGATGAAAATATTGTGAGTGGAGGCTCACAGGAACCCGACCCTGCATTTCCCCTCGAGAAATGGAGCAGCGTTTGCAAACTCAGTGTTCACGGCTGCTTTAGAGGATACAACTCCTGCAAATACGAGTCTCCATTCCGTTTGCCTTTCATTTCCTTTCCTGCCTTGTGTTCTGGGTACAGCTTCCAGGGCTGTGTGGAATACGAGTGTTGATTGTGGGCACCCTGGTCCCGGGCCCAGTCATAGGGGAAGACATCCCAGCTTCACTGTCCATCTTCATGGATGCTAGCTCTGGGCTTTTTCAGGCAGGTTCAAGTTGAGGAGTTTCCTCCCCATGCCTTATTTTCTGGAGGAAGTTTTTTTTTGTTTGTTTTGTTTTTTTTTTAAATCATGAATTGATACTGAGGTTTTCAAATGCTTTTTTGCATTGATATGATCATGTGAACTTTTGTCTTTAGCCTGTTGGTATGGTGGATTACATTGACTGACTTTCGAATATTGAACTAATTTGCATCCCTGGCATAAACCCTGTTCAGTTATGGTATATAATTCTTTTTACATATTGCTGAATCCTATTTGCTAATAGAGTCAGGGGATTTTTGCATCTCTGTTCAGGGGGGATATTGGTGTGTAGTTTCCCTTTTTTGTACTATTTTGGTTTTGGGGTCAGTGTAGGACTGTTCTCATAAAATGAAATGGGAAAATGCTCTCTTGTGTTTTCTGGAAGAGATTGTGCATTATTGGTACTGATTCTTTAAACATTGGGTAGAATTCTCCAGTGAAACATCTGTCCTGGAGACTTCTTTTTCAAAGAAAAACTTAGTTTTTTTTTTTTTTAAGTGAAAGTATATCTGCACATACTTTACGAAGATTGTCATGAGGAATAACAGTCCCCCATTTTGTGCTCTCACAGAGCAACTCTGGCAACTCTCTTAGCTAATTCTTTTGATACCCACCTCCATAGCTCAAACATTTGTATGTTGCTGCTTCTTTATTTTTTAGGTTTTTTTTTAAGATTTTATTTATTTATTTGACAGGCAGAGATCACAAGTAGGCAGAGAGGCAGGCAGAGAGAGAAGAAGGGAAGCAGGCTCCCTGCTGAGCAGAGAGCCCGATGCGGGACTCGATCCCAGGACCCTGAGACCATGACCTGAGCCAAAGGCAGCGGCTTAACCCACTGAGTCACCCAGGCGCCCTATTTTTTAGTTTTAAGAAGTATCTAAGACCTCCCCAAGTGGGAGATGATGGTTTTCTTCTTCCTCTTCACTGACCCCCCCCACCATGTCTGTCCTCTCTTTCTTCCAATCTGGTCGAGTAGAAGCTTTAAAAAAATCTCAGAGTTCAGTGCTTCTATTCCTGTCACACCCTTCCCAGCTGAGCTACCAGCTTTAACACGATGATTACGGTGGTGCTGGTGGTAACAGTGGTGGTCGTTACCACTCAACGCAGTGTTTTCTCTGGGCTGGGCATACTTCTAAGGATGTTTTCACAAATCTCTTCCAAGACTGTTATAACCACCCTGATTTTACACAGGGATGCCAAGTGACTTGCTCAAGGTAAGTTAGCCTTTATATGGAAGAATTTGAACCCCAAACATTCTGGATCTATATTCTGCACTCTCAACCACTACCCTGCAAACCCTAACAACCTTGTGGTTTTTTTCTGAATTACCAACAGTCTCTGATTGTTTATTTTAAAAATATATTTACCGCTTTTAGTTCCAAGTTCTACTCCATTTGTGAAGAGCTGCTCTTGGTGTGTTCAAATACATCAGCACAATATCATCCTCCTGAATATACGTCCTGAGCTCTGACCTCTTGTTGGGCTGGGTATCCTGCAGATGTGCTTCCGGCTGGTATCCTCCATCTTCTGTCTGTATCATCCTGGGGTTCTGTTCAGCACTCTCTTATTAGGAACCTACTGTTTCCACAATGTTAGATCACATTCTTTCTAGTTTTATTTCCCCATTTTGACCAAGAACATCCTCTCAGCTTCCTGAGACAGGGAATGAGAAGTAAAATTTTTGAGCCCCTTACATCTAAAGATGTCTTTAACCATCTCCATATTTGATACTTCAGCTGGGTATAAAAAAGTAAGATGGCAGGGGCGCCTGGGTGGCTCAGTGGGTTAAAGCCTCTGCTTTCGGCTCAGGTCATGGTCTCAGGGTCCTGGGATCGAGCCCCGCATCGGGCTCTCTGCTCAGCGGGGAGCCTGCTTCCTCCACTCTCTCTCTCTGCCTGCCTCTCTGCCTACTTGTGATCTCTCTCTCTGTCAAATAAATAAATAAAATCTTTAAAAAAAAAAAAGTAAAATGGCATTGAATCTGAATACCTGAACATCTGAGTATCGAAGACATTCCTCCATTGTCTTTTAGCTTCCACTGTTGCTGTTCAGAATTTCAAAGCTAGTCTGACTCCCATTCTTTGTATTTGACCTACTTCTTCTCTATGGAAACTTATAAAATCATCTTTTTGTTCCCAGGGTTCTAGAAATCAGTAATGATGTGCTTTGATGGGGGATTATTATCATTTAATGTGACCCAAACTTGGGTGTATCTTTTCAATTTGGCAACTCAAATCTTCAGTTATAAGATTATTTTCTTAAAATATTTAATTCTTACTCCCACCACCATTTCTCAATTCACTGACTCAGTGAATTTTATTTGAAATTGGCCCTTCTGAAGTTGGTCCCGTAGGTTCTTTTTGTTTGTTTTTTATCTTTCTCCCCATTTTCAATCATGGTCATTGTTTTGTACTTCCTGAGAGTGTGCCATATCTTCATCTTCCACCTTTCTAGGATGTTTTTATAAAGTAACTTTATATTAAACATAACAAAAGGCACAGATCAAAAGTGCTCAGCTGTGTGAATTTTCACAAAGTGAAAACACTCATGTAGCCAACACTCAGGTCTAGAAGAGAACATTACCAGATGTCGTCACTGTGCCTTCCTCAGGCACTACCATTCCTTTGGGAAACAACTGTCCCTTTTTCTAACATTATGAATTATCTTTACCTGGTTTTAAACTTCATACACATGGAATCACACAGAATTATATTTCTTTGTTTCTGGCTTTTTTCACTCAACGTTATGTTTATGAAATTCATTTATCTTGTGTACATTCTCATTTCTGTATGGTATTTTATTGTATGAATATATCACAGTTTATTTGTCCATTCTGCTGTTGATAGATAAATGTGATCATTCTCGGCTGGTGTCTTTTGGTAAACATATGTGTGTATTTCAGTTGGGTATATGCCTAGGAGTAGAATTATTGAGTATATTCAACATTAGTAGATGTTGCCAGTTGGTTTTCCAAAGCAGTTTTAGCAACTGACACTCCTGCAGCAGTGTGTGAGCATTCTGATTGCTTTACATTCCCACCAATACTTGGGATATGAGTATGTTTGTTTCTCACTGTAGCTGCTCTGATAGGTAGTATATCATGGTGGTCTTAAGTGGTTTCTTCCTGGACTTGCGTTCCTTTTTGTACCCATTTGAATATTCTCTTTTATAAAGTGACTGTCCAGACCTTTGCCCAATTTTTTATTGTTTTTAAAATTTTTTTTTCTTATTTATAGATGTTCTCTATATGTTCTGGATACAAGTATTTCTTTGGGGATAAGATTTAAAATATTTTCTGCTATTCTGTGGCTTGCCTTTTGCTCCTGTGATGATGTGCTTTCGTGAACACACGTCCTTAATGTTAGCATTGTCAAATACATCCATCCAGTGTGACTTTTCTGATATCCTATTTTAAATTTATGGTTCTCCAGCTATTCTTTGGCTAGTGCTTTCCCCTAAAGTATAATATTTCCTCTCGTCCTCTGAGGATACTAATGACTTTTTAGTTTTCTTCCCATGTGTAACCTCTGCACCTTCCAGGTGCCCCTTCCTGTCTGCTCCCATCCCTGTCAGTCACCTAGTGGGCTTGTTTCAGTATCTGTGACTCTTAGCTGTCTGCTGATGTGTGAATCCAGTGGGTTTCACTGTGCTACGATGGGGGATGAGCTGTCTGGGGTGGGAAAGTCCCTGTTTCTAATGTATTGAGACCCTTTCTCTTGGCTTGGTTCAGATTCACCAAAGACACACTTCCAGTCTTGTTCCTGGAGACTGAGTCCTGGGGCCACATTGGGGAAGAAGAGCAAGCGTCCCAAGTCAGCCAGTTGGGGGTCCCCCTACGTGGACATGTTTTGCTTGGCCTCTCCATAGAACAAATCTCCAGCTTTCCATTAGACAGGGTGAGGAGGAGGCCCCCCTACGAGGAACAATGGGTAGGATGAGCGTCCCCTGCTTCTTAAACAGATTTTAAACCATCTTCTAATTCCTAGCCCACTTTCCTTTCCTTCCGAGGGCCAGGAGCTTCCCAATTTCTGAGACTTTGGGGATTTTGCACTGTCTTTTCTCTTGGACTTCCCCACTGCTCTCTTATGATTTGGCTTTCCATGTTCTGCTAAGTCAGTTTCTACTCAACGCTGCTTTCTAGCATCTGCAAATGTGTTGTTGTGTCTTTTTCTCTTCTCTTTGTAGTTTTGTGTCTTCAAAAATCCCTTCACATGTTTTTACTGAGGTTTCTGGAAAGGACAAGTGTAAACGGAGGTGCTTGATTTACTATCTTTTTTTTTTTTTTTTTTAAAGATTTATTTATTTATTTGACAGAGAGAGATTACAAGTAGGCAGAGAGGCAGGCAGAGAGAGAGAGGAGGAAGCAGGCTCCCTGCTGAGCAGAGAGCCCGATGCGGGACTCGATCCCAGGACCCTGAGATCACGACCTGAGCCGAAGGCAGCGGCTTAACCCACTGAGCCACCCAGGCGCCCCTTGATTTACTATCTTTAACTGAGAGTCACTACATTTAATTTGCTAGTTTATCCAGAATTTATATTTGTGCGTGTGTGTGTGTGTGTGGTGTGCCCTAGGAATATAAGATTATATATATTTTCCAAAGAGATATTTGTTTGTTCCAAAACCACTTATTGGATTGTTCATTCTCTCTGCACTGATTTGAAACATTACTTCATTATACTTGGACAATTTTCATACTTCCTCAATTGTGCCAAGTGGTGTCCCACATGGGGCTACACCACAGCTGGTCCCACGCCTGGAGTGCTCTGTTCCCAAATGTCCTCCCAGTGTGCTCTCTCTTTTCCTTAAAGCCTTTGTGCAATGTCTCCTGACTAAGGAGTGCTCTGCACACCACCCTTGAGTCTTGGTATTTGGAAATCTCATGGCGAGGTGGCTAAGGGTATAGCTGTTTCAGTCTGAAGACCTATGTCAATTTCTTTTTAATTCATTATTTTTACCCTCCATTGTTACGATTTTTATTACAGGACTGCTACCACATGGATGTGGGAAACTGTGATAGTATTGGTGATTTTTGGCCATTAGATTTTCATCTTCTGGTCTTTAGTTGAACAGTGACATTCCCACTCTGCATACCTGATGGCTGAGACTGAGGAGGTCAGGTTGGAGGACAGGTGAAGGAGGAGTCTGAGAGGTTCTGAGATAAAAAGTCTTTTACTCTCCTTGTAACCTGTCTCATTGTTTGACCTTGCAAAAAAATTTTAATTTTCTTCTAATATTTTGCATATCATCTCACAGAACTTGTGTTCTGCAGTATACAGATTTTTAAAACTGGCCCAGTCTAATATTTATGATAGGTTCTCAAATGCTTTTAAAGAACAAATGATTTCCCCCTTGTCAATTTGTGAACCTCCTTGAGAGAGGTAATAATTTAAACTAGTTTTGGTCACTTGTACTCCAGGATGAATAAAGTAGTTAATGAGCCTGGACTAAGCATCTCAGCATAAGGAAGTCTATGAAATGGGAAGCTAGCCAAGGACACAGCCTCATCCAGAAACATTATCCTGTGATCATGGGAATTTCTCTTAAGCAAGCAGAATGTATTGTGTTCATATGTAGACTTCCAAGCCTGTTTTCAGAATTGAAGCTTAAAGAAAACCAGTGGCGGCTGTGTGAGATATAACTTCCAGGTGCCAGGGCAGGACGGCAGGCCTGAGCTGAGAGGCACTCTGTCATGGTCATGGTCATGTTCTCTCTGAAAGAAGAAAGCATTTTGTCTTTCAGATACCACAGTTTATTATTATTCCCAAACTGAAAGAAACCCACATTTGCTCCAGGGGACATTAGACTTCCTCCCTAAATTGGCTTTCAGTTTTCTTATTTCAAATAAAAAAATTTGATTCTTTAAAGTAATGGTAAAACCTCAGGTTTTAAATTTTTATTCTTATTGTAACCAGATGGGAGTTACAGATCTCTCTTGTACACATCAGAGACTGAAGAGGGAGTATCTGGTTAATCTCTTAGGTAGATCTCATAAATCCTCTGGCTTTTCCCTTAAGTGAAGAAAGTAATGAAATAGATTAGACCCAGTTACATGCTGTAATATAAGAACTTTTACCTTAAGCTAGATCTAAAATTTATGGGTATTTTTAATAGATAAAATTCATGTCTTCAGAAATTGAAGCTTCAGGATCAGAAAACGACTAGATAAAAACATAAACAAAAAACCCCCTCTATGTGTCGTTGGCAAGTGATTTTGCCTTGATTTACTTCACTGAGGAATCAATTGTTGTCACAAAGATGAGGTGGATGCAGCCCCCACTGATCCAGTGACATTTGGTGCCCTATGACATGGCCGCCATATTGGGCGAACTTGCCTTCAAGGATATTGACCAGAATTTATTGATCACGTTTAAGTGCCATAAAATTACTTCTTCAAAATTTCATCATCATGTAGGAGTAGAAACATTTCGGAACAATTCCAATTATTGTTAATGGGGGTTGGGGTTATGGAGGACAGTAATGTGATTCATTTAATTTTTTTTTAACAGTGCTTGTATTGATGTGTTCTCCCAGGACCCTCTAAGCAGATCATGATGGAAGGAAGGTTTTCACAAAGCGTGCATGATTTTGTAAGAAAAGTACCAAATTTGCCACAACTTTTCCAAAGTGATTGGCAATACTAAGACAGAGTTCTGATTATGTTTAAAAACACACACACACACACACACACAACAATTAAAAAAAATTGTTAGCATCCAGACTATCTCTGAAGTAACCATGTCAAGATACCAGAATATTTATGTTTTAGGGACTTTCCAAATGGCAGGGACTCTAGGCTAAGAAGCAAGCCTGAAGCCTGGAGCGATCACACCAGGAGCCCGATGGGGTATCTTGAGGGACCTCTAGTTTCCCTCCTCTGGCCACACAGTACGGGAGTGACCTCAGGGCTACTGCATCCTCCTTCCCCACGGCCAGTCCTACTGTGTCCTTTAGCGGGCCTTGGGGCATGACTGACCATTTCTCTTTGTCTCAAGTACTTTAATAATGTCATACCTGGTTTTAGATAATAAGTTATTAAATATTTATCTAACAAGAAAGCGAAGTTAATGACTATCGTATCAACTTTAGTCACCTCTTTTTTGTTCCAGAGGAAGAAACTGGGGCCCAGAGGGTTGCCAGGGCTTCCCACCAGAGCCTCTTTTCCAAATTGAACCCCATCTTGTCCTCATAAATGGATCAGTGAAGACTTCTTCCGTTGGTCCTGGAATCACTGGTGCTTTCTCCTGACTGAATCAAAGGAATCTCTGGTGAGTTTATCATAATATCCTGTTTTCCTATATTTCTAACTCCCTAACATTCCTAAAAAGCCTTACTCTAAATTGTTTTTCTTTTTTTTTAAGATTTTATTTATTTATTTGACAGACAGAGACCACAAGTAGGCAGAGAGGCAGGCAGAGAGAGAGGAGGAAGCAGGCTCCCTGCTGAGCAGAGAGTCCGATGCGGGGCTCGATCCCAGGACCCTGAGATCATGACCTGAGCCGAAGGCAGAGGCTTTAACCCACTGAGCCATGCAGGCACCCCAAGCCTTACTCTAAATTGTATGAGCTGTCACTTCTTGGCCTTTTGGCTAAGGTCAAATGCAGCATCTGTTCTTATCAGTTTATATCTGATTTTTTTTTTTTTTTTTACCTCTCACTTTATGGGGTGTGGTGATGCATGATGTATTAAAGGGAAGTTGCACCAAGAAGATACTTAAAATTGCATTTTGAGTTTTTTAAAAAAAGATAACATCTTTTTTGGTAATGTTTCATTTCCATGTGATGAGAGTGCTGGTTACTGTATGGTGGATGATTTTCTCTCTCAAATCTGCACAAGTCACTCTTGGTTTCATAATGACGTCCTTCCACTCAACTAGGTATTTCTGGATATTTAATCATAAAGATGGATTAGAGGTTAAAATAATTACTATCGTGCCCACACTTGCAATGTTGTGATCCTATTGCTAAAAATAGGCCAGCTCTTCACACCTGTCAGAATGGGCAGGTGCGGACACTGACAACACCGAACCCGGGACAGCACGTGGAGCCCCAGGAGCTCGCCGTCGCTGATGGTGGGCACGCAGGCCGGTGCCGCCGCGGTGGAAGAGAGTCTGTTTCTTACAAAACTAAGCATCCACTTACCATAGCATCCGGCAGTCATACTCCTGGGTAGTTAGTCAACAGAGCTGAAACTTTATATCCACACAGAAGCCTGCATATGAGTGTCAATAGCAGCTTTGTTCATAATTGCCAAGGTTTGGACGCGACCGAGTCCTCCTCAGCAGGTGGAAGAGTAAATGAACCATGGTGCCTCCAGACAAGGGACTGTCACTCAGCACTCTGAAGAAATGGGCTCTCGAGCTGTGAGAAGACATAAGGACACTTTAGTGCATGTCACTAAGTGATAGAGTCTGAAAAGGACATGTACTGTATGGCTTTAGCTATAAGACATGCTGGAAAAGGCAAAGCTATGGCGGCAGTAAAGAGATCAGGACAGGGGTCCTTTCCAGGGGTGAGCACAGAGGATTTTGGGGAGTGAAGCCACTATGACACTAGAATGGTGGATACGCGTCATGACGCGCTTGTCCAGACACACGGAGCGTCCGCCACCGTGCGTGACCCTGACGCGCGCCCTGGACCTGGGTGATATGATGTGTCCGTGCGGGTCTGTCCAGTGTGACAAACGCACCATCTGCTGGCGATGGTGGGGGTGGGGGTGGGAGCGGACTGGGGTGCGGGGGAGACCTCTGTACTTTCTGCTGTGAGTCTAACCCTGAATCTCCACAAATTAAAGACTTTTTTAAAGAATACTATTCTTTACTCCAATTATTGCTGATATTTTAGCTTCAGAATACACGCAAGTCCCCCATTTCCTTCAAAATATGTCTTCTTCCCTCTGATTGTTTTTCTCCTTTCTTCTCCATTCTGGTCTTTCCTTCCAACACTTCGCACGTTTACTAAACTTGGAATCTGCCCAGTTAAGTGCTAAGTGGCCCCGTGTTCCTTGGCTGCAGCTTTAATTTAGGTCTTATTCTGGGGCACCTGGGTGGCTCAGTGGGTTAAGCCGCTGCCTTCGGCTCAGGTCATGGTCCCAGGGTCCTGGGATCGAGTCCCGCATCGGGCTCTCTGCTCAGCAGGGAGCCTGCTTCCTCCTCTCTCTCTGCCTGCCTCTCTGCCTACTTGTAATCTCTGTCAAATAAATAAATAAATCTTAAAAAAAAAATTAGGTCTTAATCTGCAAAACCCGCAGGAGAAAGGAGGTGTGTTAAACGTTGAGAGCGATAAGGAGGAAGCAGACAAGCAGTGGAAGCTCTGTGAGGACTGCGGGATAACATTTTCTGTGTAGAAATGTCTGCCAGAATCGGCCGCGTGACCGCTCTCCGGCCCACGAGTCCCCCGCGGGCGCCCCCAGTTAGCACCTGTGCCCTTGAGCACAGCCCCTGGGCTGCACACCCCTGCGCTTACAGCCGCCCCCTCAGGCTTTCTCCAGACCTAGCCCCCATCTCCCTGTTCACTGTCCCCCTGTCTTCCCTGAACCCCATCCTTTCTGGACCAGGAGCTTCTCTTCTGCGGGGCCCCCGTTCCCTTCTGGTCTCCAGGCTGCAGTCCCAGAGGTTCTTCCAGTGCCTGAATCAGAGGGTTTGTTCCTCATGCCTCTCTTGCTCCTACTGCCTCAGGGTCCCTGCAGTCTGGCCAGCCCTTCCTGACCGGGGCCCCACGCAGAGCTGGGACTAGAAATCCCTAAGACCTTCTGCAGGTCTGAGACCAGACAGTGTAAGCGAATGGAGTCACAGGCTTGAGGGTGGAGAGCCCCAGGTTAGTCTAGACATCCTCTCAGGGATGGTCTGAGGGCGGAAAGCACTAGGTTAGTCTAGACATCCTCTGAAGGACGGTCTGAGGCCAGAGAGCCCCAGGTTGGTGTAGGCATCCTCCGACAGATGGTCTGAGGGCGGAGAGCCAAGGTTGGCATAGACATCCTCCGAGGGATGGTCTGAGGGCGGCGGGCCTGAGGTTGGTGGTACAGATGTCGCCGGAGGGTCTGGCAGCTCTGTCGACTGCCGTACTGATGGCATCGTGGACAGGGCTAGTCTGGTTTGGTTTGTCGGGATTGCCCTGATCCTGCTCAGTGTCCTGGATCCGGGCTTCCATTGGGGGAATTCCTCTCCTCCTCAGGGTATGTCCTGGTGCGACTGCACATCTCAATGCTGTGCTCTCCCACGTGAGAAGCCATTGGGTCCTTGCAGCAGAATGATCAGCGGTAGGCATGAGCCATGACAGGGACCAGTCTGACCCACCCCTGGGATTCTGCGCCCAGGGGACTAGTGCAAACAGAGGAAGAGGGTTGGGGTCCACCTGGTCCAGAAGCACGTGGTTCCTGCCCTGGCTCCCACGACGTTTCTGCTCCCAGTTCCCCGGGCTTCTGTGGAGTGTCCCACATGCTCCCGTGATTCCCCTACTCCCAGCTCGGCTGACAGGGGTCCTGTGCTTGTAAGGGGCAACAGTAGCACAGTCTGTGTGCTCCCAGGCTGGGGGCCACGTACCATGTGGACATTCTCTCCCTCATGGATCCAGTGGCCCATTTCAGTGCAGTGTGGTCCAGGGACCTCATCTCGCGTCTACTCACTACAAACACAGAAAAGGCAAAAGAGAAACCAAACTGGTTGTTTTCATGGGTTGTGATTAATGAAATCTGTGAACTTTCCTGGGCACCCTGGTTACAAGAGCACAGGTTTTGTCAGACACACCCTGTGGTCGCGTGGGTTGCAGGCTGTAGTACACTCCTTTCTGGCTGAAATCCTCATTAACAGGCTGTGGCTGTCACCCTGTGGGGTGGAGGGGGGACCAGGGACTGTGCCTGACAGGCCTCTATGGACGGCTGCCTGAGTCCCACCTCACGCCGACCCCTCTGGGTGCTCTCTGTCCACACACAGAGCCCACTTCCAAGCACCTCACAGAGCTGTTGCCTTCCATCTGTCGGCATGGTCCGTGCTCGGACAGCGTCCCAGCCAGGGCCTTGGGGAAACAGCCTCAGAAGAGAACAACTTGGAGGAAGCAGACTATCTTATTATCATTATTATTATTATTTCATGATTCATTGTTTACGTATAACACCCAGTGCTCCATGCAATAGGTGCCCTCCTTAATACCCATCACTGGGCCAACCCATCCCCCCACCCCTCTCCCCTCTAAAACCCTCAGTTTGTTTCCCGGAGTCCATAGTTTCTCATGGTTCGTCTCCCCCTCGAATTCCCTCCCTTCACTTTCCCCTTCCTTCTCCAAATGTCCTCCACGTTATTCCTTATGCTCCACAAATAAGTGAAACCAGATGATAATTGACTCTCTCTGCTTGACCTTCTTCACTCAGCATAATCTCCATCCATGTTGAGGCAAAAGTTGGGTACTCATCCTTTCTGATGGCTGAGTGATGATATTCCATTGTGTATATGGACCACATCCATTTGTCTGTTGAAGGGCATCTTGGTTCTTTCCACAGTTTGGCTATTGTGGCCATTGCTGCTATGAACATTGGGGTGCCCTTCTTTTCACTACATCTGTATCTTTGGGGTAAATATGCAGTAGTGTGATTGCTGGGTCATAGGGTGGTTCTAGTTTTAACTTTTTGAGGAACCTCCACACTATTTTCCAAAGTGGCTGTACTACCTCGCATTCCCACCAACAGTGTAAGAGGGTTCCCCTTTCTCCACATCCTCTCCAACACATGTTGTTTCTTGCCTTGTCAGTTGTTGCCATTGTAACTGGTGTAAGGTGATATCTCAATGTGGTTTTGATTTGAATCTCTCCGATGACTAATGATGATAAACTCTTTTTTCATGTGTCTGTTGGCCATTTGTATGTCTTCTTTGGCAAACTATCTGTTCATATCTTCTGCCTATTTTTTTACTTCATTATTTGTTTTTTGGGTGTTGAGTCTGAGAAGTTCTTTATAGATCTTGGATATCAGCCCTTTATCTGTAGCATCATTTGTGAATATCTTCTCCCATCCCGTGGGTTGCCTCTTTGTTTTGTTGACTGTTTCCTTTGCTGTGCAGAAGCTTTTGATCTTGATGAAGTCGCAAAAGTTCATTTTCGCTTTTTTCCCCCTTGCCTTTGGAGACATGTCTTGAAAGAAGTTGCTGTGGCCAATGTCAAAGAGATTACTGCCTATGTTCTCCTCAAGAATTTTGGTGGATTCCTGTCTCACGTTGAGGTCTTTTATCCATTTTGAGTTTATCTTTGTGTGTGGTGTAAGTGAATGGTTGAGTTTCATTCTTCTACATATAGCTGTCCAATTTTCTCAGCACCATTTATTGAAGAGACTATCTTTTTTCTGCTGGATATTTTTTCCTGCTTTGTCAAAGATTATTTGACCATAGAGTTGAGGGTCCTTATCTGGGTTCTCTATTCTGTTCCATTGGTCTATGTGTCTGTTTTTGTGTCAATACCATGCTGTCTTGGTGATCACAGCTTGGTTTTTTGTTTTTGTTTTTTTAAGATTTTATTTATTTATTTGACAGAGAGATCACAAGCAGGCAGAGAGAGAGAGAGGGGGAGGTAGGCTCCCTGCTGAGCAGAGAGCCTGATGTGGGGCTCGATCCCAGGACCCTGAGATCAGGACCTGAGCCAAAGGCAGAGGCTTAACCCACTGAGCCACCCAGGAGTCCCGATCACAGTTTTGTGATATAGCTTGAAATCAGGCAATGTGATGCCCCCAGCTTTGTTTTTCTTTTTCAACATTTCTTTCGTGATTTAGGGTCTTTTCTGGCTCCATACAAATTTTAGGATTGTTTGTCCCAGCATTTTGGAAAATGCCATTGGTATTTTGATCAGGATGGCGTTGAAAATATAGATTGTTCTGGGCAGTATAGACATTTTAACAATATTTATTCTTCCGGTCCATGAGCATGGAATGTTTTTCCATCTTTTTGTCTTCTTCAGTTTCTTTCATGAGTGTTCAGCAGTTTCTAGAGTATAGATCCTTCACCTGTTTGGTTAGGTTTATTCCAAGATATCTTATGGTTTTTGGTGCTATTGTAAATAGAACCAATTCCCTAATTTTTCTTTCTACAGTTACGGTGTTAGTGTTTAAGAAAGCAACTGATTTCTGCATTGATTTTGTATCCTGCCACATTACTGAATTGCTGTATGAGTTCTAGTAGTTTCGGGGTGGAGTCTTTTGGCTTTTCCACATAAGTTACCATGTCATCTGCAAAGAGAGAGAGTTTGACTTCTTTGCCAATTTGAATACATTTTATTTCTTTTTGTTGTCTGGTCGCTGTTGCTAGGACTCCTAGTACTATGTTGAACAATAGTGGCGAGAGTGGGCATCCTTGTCATGTTCTTGATCTTATAGGAAAGGCTCCCAGTTTTCCCCCATTGAGAATGGTATTCCCTGTGAGCTTATGAAATTGAGGAATGTTACCTCTATCCCTACACTCTGAAGAGTTTTAATCAGGAACGGATGCTGTATTTTGTCAAATGCTTTTTCCGCATCAATTGAGAGGACCATATGGTTCTTTTCTCTCCTCTTATTCATGTGTTCCATCACATTGATTTGCGAATGTTGAACCACCCTTGCATCCCAGGGATAAAACCCACCTGGTCATTATGGATAATCCTTTTCATGTACTGTTGGATCCTGCTAGCTAGGATCTTATTGAGAATCTTGGCATCCATATTCATCAGGGATATTGGTCTGAAATTCTCCTTTTTGATGGGGTCTCTCCCTGGTTTGGGGATCAAAGAAACGCTGGCCTCATAGAAAGAGTCTGGAAGCTTTCCTTCTGTCTCTGTTTTTGGAAATATCTTCAGGAGAAGAGGTATTATTTCCTCTCTGACTATTCCCCAGGGACTCCATCGGGCCCTAGACTCTTGTTTTCTGGGAGGTTTTAGATCACTGCTTCGGTCTCGTTACTGGGCATTGGTCTACTCAGGTTGTCAGTTTCTTCCTGTTTCAGTTTCCAGGAAGGCACCCATTTTTTCCAGGTTGCTTAACTTATTGGCGTACTACTGTTGATAATAATTTCTGATGAGTGTTGCTATGTTTTTTTTTTATGTTTTTTCTTGGTGTTAGTCATGACCTCTTTCCTTTCATTCATAATTTTATTAATTTTGGTCTTTTCTGTATTCTTTTGGGTAAGTGTGGCCAGTGATTTATCGATCATATTAATTCTTTCAAAGAACCAGCTTCTAGTTTCATTAATCTGCTCTACTATATTTCTGGTTTCTAATTCATTGATTCTATTTCTCTTCTCCTGCATAGCTTTGGCTTCATTTGTTGTTTTTTTCTCCGGTTCTTTAAGGTGTGATGTTAGTTGGTGAATTCAGGATTTTTCCATTTTTTGGGGTGAGGCTTGGAAGGCTATGTATTTCCCCCCGTAGGACTGCCTTTGTAGTATGCCATAGGTTTTGGACCAATATGTTTTCATTCTCATTGGTTTCCATGAATTGTTCTTGAACTTGTTCAGAAAGTTCTTCTTTGATTTCCTGGTTGACCCAAACATTCTTCAGAAGGATGGTTTTAACTTCCAAGTGTTTGAATTTCTTCCAGATTTTTTCTTGTGATTGAGTTCCAGTTTCAAAGCATTGTGGTCTGAGACTGTGAAGGGAATAATCTCAGACTTTTGATACTAGTTAAGACCCGATTTGTGACCCTGGGAAGCAGACTTTCTTCTCGGCTCTGTCCTAGGAGCTACTAGGCAAAGTGGTCTCTGCCTCAGCTGGCTGCTATCAGTCAGAGCGTGTCCGTGTCCTTTGGGAGAGTATTTGGGTTCACGACTGTGTCTGGCTCAGAGGGGGCTCGGTCTCATCACTGTGCCCCGCCCCTGCTCCCCCTTCTCTGCCATTGCCAGCTCTGGCCTCCTGATGTGAGCTTCAGTATGCTGCTGTGTGTGTTCGTGTGTGTGTGTGTGTGTATGTATATATATGTGTGTGGTGTGTGTACTGGGAATAAGCCCACATGATTTCAACTCTGGGCAGGACCCAGAGCAAGCCAGCGGAGGCCCTGAGAGTGAGGTGAGGGCTGCTGCTCCCTCCGGGGGCCCCCGGAGGGAGCCTGTGCAGCCCTCAGGCCTGGGGTCACCACAGCCAGTCCTGTGCTGGGCTGAGCTGTGGCAGCTCCTTGACTTGCAAATCATCTCCCCTCCTCAGACCTGAGCTTCTTACCCATGCGATGAGGAAACAGGCTTCCAGTCCCTCTGAGGAGCAGGCTGGCTAGGGTGGACCGGCCACCCTCTTTCCTTGGCACACATCAGCCGTCTTCAGCCCAGCCACCCTGGCGATACCCGACAGGGAACAAGGTGGTCGGCCTACAGAGACAATTTCTCCTGAAGTAGCTTCCTCCTCCCAGGTTCTGTGAGTGTCTCTTAGCAGATAGAGTGAGGGCACAGGGCCATGGCTAATCCTTGGACTCGGAATGACTCTGCTCCATCAGGGGCCCTTCCTGGAGGGGCACGGCTGGTCCCCAAGGAGCTGAGTTGATGCCAGGGCAGAGCACGCAATGGGCAGGAACAAACAGGCTCTCGGAAAGGAACAGACTCATTTTCTAAACCAGACAGACACGGCAGTTAGGAGATTTTGTGCCATAGACGTACTGATCCCAGACAGGACGGAACGAGGGATTAAGCCCTCAGTGACTGGCTGGGAGTTTTGGCTCCAGACCAGCCCCTTCTGGAGAAAGGTGTGAAGCCAGGGGAGAAAGGCCCGGGGCCCCACCCTGCCGCGGAGAGGGTGGGTGAGAAGTGCCTTCAGCTCGGGCGAAAACAGACAGAAGACACAGCGTCCTGTAAACACCCCAGTTCGTTCAGGGTTTCTTCTGGCTTTGCCCACGTCGGCCGTCACAGCAACACCTCGGGCTGAGCTTGTATGGCTGGTCCCCAGGCGCGCGCAGGTCTGCTCTGTGTCCATCTGTGATTCAGGCCCGGAGTTCATCTTTCAGATCCTTGGTTTCTGTGTTTAAAGACACTTCCATAGCTTTCAGTGTGCCTAAGCAGACTTCCCTATCACTAAGTCAAGTGTTCGGTGATGATGGTCTCAGGCGGTTGCCGAGAAGGGCATTCCTTTGTTATCATGTCATAGTAACTTTAAAAAACATCACCTGCGATTGCCATATCTATTGGAGAGCTTTGGAGGACGTGAGAAATATTTGTCTACAGCACGTTCTACAGTGGTAGAATCTGTAAGAAAACACAATTTTCAGAAAACCACCCCTTTCTGCCCAGACACTTGGGGATCCGTTGGCCATCAGCATTCAGGAAGTTACTGTTCACTGATTTTAACTCACGTCAGCCATAGGATACATCAGGTTTTTTAATTTCTTAAGTTTTAAGTTTCCTTTTGACTTGTTCAGGGTGTGTAGTTCTGTTACAGGTAAACACCAGCGCAATCAGGACACAGAATCTAGTTCTGTGATTTTGTGTCCTATACGTGAATAAGAGGCTTGTCTGGTGTGTGACCTCGTGAGATGGGCTTCTTTCATCCAGCAAGACACCTCAGAAGTTCCCTGGTGTCTTTACGTGGATTGAAGTTCATTCTTACCTAATGCTGAGTTACATTCTGTCTTGTGGGTCCTTTCTGGTTTATCTGTTCACCTGCTGAAGGACGTTTGGGTTGTTTCCGGTTCTTGATGGTAATAAAAACGGCTCCTGTGATGGTGTGTGTAAAAGATTTTGCGTGAACACACTTTTTCGTCTCTCCTGGGTAATTTCCCAGGACTGGGGTTGATGCTAACTGTTTATCTTCCTAAGACACGCCGGTGGGAGTGGCTGCGCCGTCCAGCCTTCCTCTCTGTGGGCAGCTTTGCATTTTCCCTTCTCTCTTCCATGGGCGACAAAGGATCTGCTTTCTTTTCGTTGTGGTTTTTCTCCCCGCCAGGTACTTTCGAAGATTCTTCTCTGTATTCTGTTGCTGGAGTTTGGAGTTTGAGTGTGATGGATCTGGTTGGGAACTTACTATTACTGTCATTACTCATCTAGCCTTAGGTGTCATTTTTAAATCTGTGGACTCTTGACCTTTGGTCTTGGAAAATCCCAGCTTTCGTTTCTTCCATTATATCCTCTTTAGCTTTCACTTTCGTGATGTTGATTCCATGTATCAGCGTGACGGGTGGGGTTGGGGAGCCTGGCTGACACCTGGCGTGTTTCTGGGTGTGTCTGTGGGGATGCAGTGGGCAGCGGGAGGAACATTCGAATCAGGGGACTCTGGGAAGGGGTTGATCTCCCCAGGGTGGGCCTCATCCAAACTGTTGAAGGCTTGAAGAGGAGAAGAGGTGGAGGAGAAGGAATGTGCCTGTTTTCTCTGCCTCACTGCTGGAGCTGGGACCCCGTGGTCTCCTGCCCCCACATGGGATGTACACCATCAGCTCCCCTGGTTCTCAGGCCTTCGGACCCCGACTCGCAGCACTGTTCTCCTGGTTTTGCAGCACAGAAGTCAGGCATGGGACTTCCTGGCTCCATCATTGTGTGGACCAACTCCTACGATAAATTTCCTCTATGTCCGCATCGATCTGCCTGTCTAGTCTGTCTGTCCATCCATCTTCCACTAGTTCTGTTTGTCTGGAGAACCCTAATACAACTTGATTCTTTCCTTCAGACATTTCTTTAAATATATATCAGATCTCCTTTTTTTTTTTTTTTTTTTTTTGATTTTTTTTTTCTTCATCTCTGCTCTGTTTTGGGAGATTTTCTCAGTTTTTTGTTTTGTTTTCCTAATACTAAATCTCTCTGTTGCTGGATATATTCTCTATTTATTCCATATTCAGAGACCTTTAGTTATTAAGATGACTGAGTTTTTCCATACTCCTCAACTCTTTTGCCTGTGTTTTTTGGGGGGTTTTGTTTGTTTGTTTTTTAAGATTTTATTTGTTTATTTGACAGAGAGAGCACATATAGGGGAAGCAGCAGGCAGAGGGGGAAGCAGGCTCCCCACTGAGCAAGGAGCCCTATGCAGGGCCCAAGCCCAGGACCCTGGGATCATGACCCAAGTCAAAGGCAGCTGCCCAACCGACTCAGCCACCCAGGTGCCCCAACTCTTTTGCCCGTGTTTTTATTTTGAATGTTCTTTTTTTTTTTTTTTTTTTTAAAGATTTTATTTATTTATTTATTTGACAGAGAGAGAGATCACAAGCAGGCAGAGAGGCAGGCGGGGGGGAGGGGGAGCAGGCTCCCTACCGAGCAGAGAGCCTGACGCGGGACTCAGTCCCAGGACCCTGAGATCATGGCCTGAGCCGAAGGCAGAGGCTTAACCCACTGAGCCACCCAGGCACCCCATTTATTTTGAATGTTCTTGTCCATGGATGCCGTGTTCTCTACTATCACTGCGATAATTTAATATCTTTTTCAGGTGGCTCTAGATTCCTCTCTAGGTTTCCACATCCTGACCGTGGCTGATGGGAATGCCATGCAGCCCGTGAACTGTATGCAGCAGACCCGGGTCATCTGACTGTTTCATCACGCTGAACTTTCTGATATGTTTCTTAATTCTTGTGTGTGAGTTTATTTCCTGTGGGACTTTTATTTTTTGGGTGCCCTGCCCTGAGTCATGGTTGTCTCCCTGAGAAGCAGTTTCACCTGGACCTAGGGGTCTGTAGCTCCCGACCAGACCGTGGGTTAATGCCCTGGCTCTGGGCTCTTGTGCACGATGAGTCAGCCGTGCTCAGGCACAGCCCGCTCCACCCGTGACCCTGGTGCCGAGCAGTTCCACTGGGCCAACTCTGAGCCCGAGTATATGACTCTCCCAGCCTCAGCTGCTGTTTCTTTGTGATGCTGGGCTCTACCCCTTCTCTTGCTTCAACCTCCAAAGGGGGAATTTTTTTTTTTATTAACATATAATGTATTATTTGCCCCAGGGGTACAGGTCTGGGAATCGTCAGGCTTACACCCTTCACAGCACTCACCCTAGCACATACCCTCCCCAATGTCCATACAAAGGGGAATTTTTTAAGGGTATAGAAACAATGGGGGAGAAACGAACTCATAGATTCCAGCCCCATGTTTGCTAAAGATATCCTTTTTTTGAAAATGTACATCCTGGGACGCCTGGGTGGCTCAGTCAGTTAAGCGTCTCCCTTGGGCTCAGGTCATGATCCTGGGGTCATGGGATCGAGCCCTGTGTCAGGCTCCCTACTCAGTGGGGAGCCTGCTGTTCCCTCTCCCTCTGCCCCTCCCCCTTCTCATGCATGGGCTCTCTCACTTTCAAAAATAAGTAGGTAATACCTTTTTTAAAAAATAAAATACTGAATTAATATCTTGTCAGAGGAGTAGGCGGTGCTTAAAATTAGGTTCTCACCATTGCATTATGAAGTAACACACTTAGGAAAATATATCCTTTGCAACTTAACTGTGAAACAACTTGAGGATTGTTCAATCTAAAGGTGACTGGGTTTGGGGTCATGAAGTCCCCATCCCCCTACGTGAGACCCAGGCACACAGTGAAACAGAATCCCCCTAAGATCAGACATCAGTGAGCAGGAAGGGAAATACACAGCATTTTCCAGAGATTCTAAGAAGCAAGAGGACAGATGGCCTGACTTTTTGCCATGCTTCTTAGGATGATGGTCTCTCAGACAAGTACCTTTGAGTTTTAGAAGCTCAGAAAAAAAGCGCGGGAAATTGGAAACGCTCCAGTTCCTCATGCCGCCCTTTGGTCCGAGCCCCCAGGAAGGCACCGTGGACCTCTAAGAAGTCGCTAGAATCCGGAGGCTTGAACAAACCGTGGGTAAAACTCCGTGAAGGTCACAGCCGCCAAAAGGTCCGTCAGTCGCTTCCTTCCACCGCCCTGATGCCGCGGCCATCGACTGCGGAGTCTCCCCCTTGAACACGCCTCAGACAGCGCGTTTCAGACCTCCCGCCTCAGAGCCGCCTCGCAGCAGGCAAACTCTCTTTAGACTACTTCCTCTTGATTTTGTCCCCATGGTGGAAACTCTTGCTGATACCTCTTCATGCACCGCAGAGGCAAACTTTTCCTTCGTCATAGGTTCTTACTTTTAATACTAAGACTGATGCTGTTGTCCGAACCATCCGTGGAGGAAAAGGCAGGGAGATCGAATAAATGATTACATAGGATCCGTAGGAATCAAGATTTTCAAGCTGAAGGGAAGGAAGACAGCTTTATAATCCGACTTAAGTAAAAGTACTACAGTTCTACATTTGTTTTGTAAAAACGAGTATAATCTCCCAACATGATCTTTTAGAAAAAACCACACACAGAGAAGGAACCTAGAATCAAGGACAAAGCGGTCCTGATGAGCACGCACAGCACTCCCCACCTCCAGTCCCGACTACTGTCTCCAAAAGCAACTTTTTACTGAAGGGAACCGGGGCTCTTGGAGGAATGGCTGTTCTGGGGCAGGCACAGTACCAGATGATCCTGAGACATTGGTGTTGTGGCCAAAAATAAGGACATTGCCAAGACCAAGGGGCTGTGTCTAGGAGTCACAGAGGAGCCCCACGGGGAAGACGGAGGACTGATGCACAGCTGACAACGAACAGCTGTATTTGGAACAAAGCAGGTGCATGAAGCCCCGTGTGTGGAATGACAGTAAAACAGAAGAACGTCTTACTGGTCTCCTTGTACGTTCCCAATTACTCTGAAAATTTCTAGAGAGAAGGCATCATGTATATTTCACATACACAACTTTCAAATACACTTGCCTCTACAAACTCTTTCAGTTTAGTAAACAGTTACACAGAGAAATTCTAGCTCATCGAGGCAGAACAAACAGTCAAAACAGAAAACCCCCATCTGCAGCCAGTAATGAAGACATGAGTGTGGGCAGGAAATGAACGTCAAAGCCAAGAGACTGCCCGGGAATTCTGGTGGGTGGGTCCGGCGGACCACACCTCACCCTGCCTCCATCACTATCAGACCCACGAGACTGGGGTGACCAGACATCAGGGGTGTGGGAGGCATCAGGGTGCCAGCACCGCTTCTGAATATTCATGCTGAAAAATTCAAACCCAAGTCTAAACAAGCCTCTGGACCCAAACACCAGTTTATAGAAACTTGGGGGTCGAAGGAATGTGTTCGTTACACTTTAAAAATCAAACACAAATGGCAACCAGACGTGAAGTTTTCCTGAGCAGACAGAACCGGTTTAGTCATATAAGCCAAACTCAATTTAGCTTATCTAGCAGAACAAGTGAGGCTCAGTTGCCTGGGTCACTTCTTGCTGGTGCCCCTGAAAAATCATAAGTGGAACTTAAGTTGTCCCCCAAACTGATATGAGGTAATGACTGACCAATCCCCTTTATTCAAGAACATTCTAGCATTATAAGTCCCTGGTGGGAATGCAGAGTCGCTGCCTTCTTGGCATATGAGTTGCTTTACGACCGCGCTCCCCTGAGCCTCATGCCTTGCTTGGTCTGGTGCTCCCGGTTTTGGGTGTGTGCACAATAAACTTTTACTAATTGCTACTTTGGTGATTTCACTGGTTTTACTTCTGTTATTTCTGAATGTTTGACAACTGGGCGGATGCAATTCGGCAAGATCTAGACTGTGGGGTGTGGAGCCGGCCAGACATCTGGCCCGGGGACAGAAATGTCACACGTTGAAAGAGGTTCAGAGACTTGTCAGCCAAACGTGCCGTGGCGACCTTGAGTGGAGCCTGCCTGAACAAAACAACAGTAAGAGAGGTATTTTTTGAGAAATTTTGAAACAAACTACGTATTAGGTGATGTTGAGGGATTGTTGTTAACTTAGAGAAGTATGACAATGTATTTTGGATAGGGTTTTAAAAAATGCTTACTTTTTAGAGACAAAAATGCCCCATTTAAGACTGAAATTGTGGGATTTGCTTTGAAACTCTCCAGGAAAACATGGGTGGCAGTGGGAACAGGAGTGGGAAACAGAGACTAACAAAACTGGCTCAAGGTCACGCCCAAGGCCAGTGATAGAGCCTTGCGGATTTGTTGCGTGCTTGCTGTAACCTTTGTGTGTGTTTGGAAAGTTTGAAGAAAGAACACACCATTGAATCTGACCCTCTCAGCCAAAGAGAAAGCTAGGAAGAAAGAAGAGAAGCAAAGAAAGGGAGAGGAGAGACAGTGTCTGAGTGTGCCCAAGGCGACGCCAGAGGGCCAGCCTCTCCCTCGGGCAGACTCGGCCAGACGCCAGACGCGGGCGGCAGAGGCGGCGGGAAAGCCAGCGGCTGACACAGTCTTTCCCTCCGCCGCCTGCGTCCCATCACCCCATCTGCAGCTCGTAGCTCAGGACTGGCTCCTTGCCTCTGGCTGTGTGACTGAGGTGTGTTTCTCACGGCTGATGTCCAGCCGGACAAACGGCATCTTGGAGAGATTTGTGCCCTTCGGGAGCCCTCACCGCTGGGTGACACCCTTTGCAAAGACTTAGAGTAAATTCTAGGGTTGCTGGGGGAAGCAAGGACCCGTTGCAAGAGGCGGAATGTGCAGCGTGTGCCTGCGGTTTGTGGGGTTTCCTTGGGCTGATCCTGTTGGGTGCCCGCGCCACCACCAGCCTGTGCTTCAGGGCCTGGCTGCGGACGCTCACGGTTCTGGGGACGGTCATCAACACGAAGTCACTTCCGTGCCAGGACAAGGCCTGCACAGCATGACCGATGAAGCCCAGGAAGGCCTGACTTTGCCTTGCGTGCTCTCACTTCCTCTCCTTTCCTGGAGATGCAGGATATTTGGGGGAGGGGCGATGGGGCTGGGAGTATCCACATACAGGGAGTGGGATGTCCTGCAGTCCATCTGCACGGGGTACTGTAACCCTAGAGACCTCTGGGACCCACGGGACTCTCGGAGAGCCTTTGTCCCCAGCCGTGGCCCCAGGAGCTCTCCTGTTCTCAATGTCAGTGGGAAACATGTGGTCTCTGAAGGCATATACTAACCCAAGAAGATTCTCCACTAGTTTACTTTTATTAGTAATTTTTATGAGAACTTTTAAGATCTACTCTCTTGGCAACTTTCAAATATAAACATGCTGTATACTATTCGCCCAGGATTTATCTGTGAAGTTTGTACATTAGACAACTCCCCCTTCCCACCTGCACCTGTTTCTCTGTGTCTACAGATCTGGTTTTTTGTTTTGTCGTGGCTGATGTTTTAGGTTCCACACGTGAGTGAGCACATACGGCGCTTGTCTTTCTCTGTCTGATGTATCCCCCTTAGGGTGGTGCCCTCAAGGTCCCTCCGTAGTGTCACAAATAACAAGATTTCTTTCTTTTTGGTGGCTGAATAACATTCTTCTGGGTGTATCTAACATGGGTTAGATAAAAACTATTACTACAAAAGCGCAGATGTAAACTTTACGTCAGCTATTATAAATATATTCAAGGACTAAAGGAAACTATGTCTGAAGAGTAACAGATTGAGTATAGTGTGTCACCAAATAGAGAATATAAAGAATTTAAAATGCTGAGAAAAAAAAAATAAAATTTCCAAAGCCGAAGAGTATAATAAATGAAATGAAAACTGGCCACAACAGCCCAGTACTTGATTTGAGCAGCTGGAAGAATCAGTGATCTTAAAAACAGTGCAATTGAGATTATTTAGTGTGAGAAATAGAAAAAAATAAAGAAAAGAAGAGCCTGAGAAACCAAAAGCCTGTGGGACACCATCAGCCATACCGACGTCTACATAATGGTGGTCCCAGAAGAAGAGGAGGAGGAAAAGAAAGGGGGAGAAGGAATAGTTGAAGAAAAATGGCCAAGGCTTCCTGAACTGGGTGGAAAACATACTGATCAACATATTTAAGAAATTAAAAAACTTCACAGAAGGTAAACTCAGAGAGGCACATTTAGAAACATCATAATGAAACTGTCAGGAGACAAAGAGAACCTTCAGAACATCAAGGGATGCAATTAATCGTGTGCAAGCTGTCCTCAAGAAGATGAACCGATTTCTCACACAAAGCCACGGGGATCAGACAGTCAGTGGATGATATATTCAAAATGCTGCAAGCCGCTCGCCTTCAGAAACTAGCAAAAGAATAACGAACTAAAACCCAAGTCAAGCACAAGAAAAGAAATGATGAGGGGCGCCTGGGTGGCCCAGTGCGTTAAAGCCTCTGCCTTCGGCTCAGGTCATGATCCTGGGGTCCTGGGATCGAGTCCCGCATCGGGCTCTCTGCTCAGCGGGGAGCCTGCTTCCTCCTCTCTCTCTGCCTGCCTCTGCCTACTTGTGATCTCTGTCTGTCAAATAAATAAAAATATATATTTTTTAAAAAAAAGAAATGATGAACACTAGAAGCAGAAAGAAATGAAATGGGAATAGAAAAGCGATAGAGAAAGTCAAGGAAACTGAAACTGGTTCTTTAAAAAGTTTGACAAAGTAGATAATGACTTACAAAGAAAAACAGAATAGATTTAACTTACTTAAATCAGGAAAGAATAAGAGGACATTACTACTTATAGTACAAAAATAAAGACTTGTATGAATACCATATGCCAGTTACGGCGAGAACAGTGGCTCCCTCTCTCCCCAGAGATGTCTATCCTCAATCCTCACAATCTGTGAATATGTGACCATCTACGGCAAAAGTGAATTTTCACATGTGATTGAGGGTAAGGACCTGGAAGTGGAGAAATTATTCTGGATGATGCGGGTGAGCAAACCTAATCATTTATGTCTTTAAAGGTGGAAAATTTTTCCAGGCTATGGTCAAAGGACCACATAAGACCCAGTGAGAAGGACCTGACCTTTTTATGGCTTTGAAGATGAAGGAAGGGGAATTTGACTCAAGAAATACAGAAGATCTCTGGAAGCTAGGAAAGGAAGCTAGATGCTTCGCAGAGCTCCCTAAAAGGAACGGCCCTGCCAACACCTTAATTTTAGCCCAAGGAGATCTGTCTGACCTATAAAACTATAAGATGATATATTTAATATACTTCTGTTTAAAGTCACGAATTAATGGTAATTTGTTTTGGCAACAATAGCAAACTAACACAGTAATAAACTGGATAACCTGGATGAGATAGGCAAATTCCTAGAAAAGCACCAACTACCAAAACCCGAGAAGAAATAGAAAATTTGAATGACCCACAACAAGTAAAGAGATCCAATTAATAGTCAAAACTTTCCTACAAAAATGTAAAAGCCCAGCCTCGAGGACTTCTTTAATGAATTCTATCAAAGGTCTAAAGTACTGCTGCAGTACTTTAGTACTACTCCTTCATAAGCTCTTCAAAACATGGCAGGTTGTGGAACACTTCCCAGTTCATTCTATGACCCAGTAGTACTTTGGTCCCAAAGCTAGAGAGGACATCACAAGAAAAGATAACTATATCCTGATGTCCCTTATGAAGACAGGTGTAGACAGCCTCAGTGAAATATTAGCAACGTAGGAACATTCCTAGAACCTAGGAATATTTAAAACAGATTCTCTGCCATGATCAAATGGGATTTATCCCAGGGGTGTATGGTTGGTCCAACATGTAAAAGTCAATCAGATGTAAAGGAAAACACCCAGAATAGTGAACACTATGCTGAAGAAAGACATAGTCAAAGGACTGACTTTACCCAACTCTACCCAGCAAGTCCTCTCTTAGGTAAAGACCAAAGAGAATTGAAAATATATGTCCACACAACAACTTACACAGAAATGTTGAAAACAGGATTACTCATAGTAGTCATAAAAGTGGTAACAATTCAAATGTTCCAGAAGTAATGAACAGATAAACAAAATGTGATAGAACCATATGGTGGAATATCGTTGATTCTTAAAAAGCAGTGAAATACTGGTACATGATACTAAAGGGTTGAATCCTGAAAACATTATGCTAAGTTAAGAAACCAGACACAAAAGGTATACACTGTATGATTCTGTTTACATAGAATGTCCAAAAAGGGCAAATCATAAAGACAAAAAACCAATAGTGGATTCCAGGGGTCAGGGTGTGCGTGTATGAGGAGTAAGTGCTTGTGGGTATGGGGTTTCTTTCCAGGTTGATGAAAACATTCTGAATTATATTGTGATGATGGCCGAACTCTCTCATCACACTGAAACCGCTGAACTGCATCCTTTAAAATGGTGAGTAGTATGATCTGGGGCTTATATCTCAATTTTATTTTTATTTCTTTTTAAAGATTTTATTTATTTATTTGATAGAGAGATAGATCACAAGTAGGCAGAGCAGCAGGCAGAGGGGGAGAGGGAAGCAGGCTCCCTGCTGAGCAGAGAGCCTGATGCGAGGCTCGATCCCAGGACCCGAGCGGGAAGGCAGAGGCTTTAACCCACTGAGCCACCCAGGCGCCCCATTATATCTCAGTTTTAAAAAACAAATGAGACCTAAGAGGAGTAAGATTGTCTCCAAGCCTTACACAAGTGATAAGTGGTAGACACAGGAACAGATCCCAGATGTCTAGGACTCCAAAATCTGCACATTCTCCATATGTACCAGTCAGTGCTTCTCACTACAATGCTGTGTAAAAATCATCCTGAATCATAGTGGTTTACAGATGCAAGTATTTTTTTTAAAGATTTTATTTATTTATTTGACAGAGAGAGAGAGTGAGAGAGGGAACACAAGCCAGGGAAGAGGGGGAAGCGGGCTGAACAGGGAACACAGTGGGATGCGGGGCTCGATCCCAGGACCCTGAGGTCAAGACCCAAGCCGAAGGCAGATGCTCAATGACTGAGCCACCCAGACACTCCAAGTTTTGTTTTGTTTTGTTTTTTCATTTTTTCCCCCCAAGTTTTTTTTTTTTTTTTCCTTGATTATGATTCTGTGATTCTATAGGTTGGCTCTTCTTCCAGCTTCAGGGCCAATTGGTCTTGACCTCAGTTGGCTTCAGTTCTCTCTACTTCCCTTGGTTCAGTCGATCTCTGGGGCGTGTTTTTGTCCTGGGAGACCTGGAGCATAACCTGATCGCACGAGAACGTTGAAACCTCTGCGTGCGTTGCCTCTGCTGCTCTTCATTCCATTCGCCAAAGCAAGTCCCCTGGCAAAGCACGGTTTGGCTCGGGGCACGGAGAGGTTGCACCGCAGAGGGAGGGAGGAGAGAATTGAGAACCCCAGTCTGGCGCACGGCCTCACCCCGCCACAGATGCCGGTGTCACAGCTCTCACAGAGGGGTTCACCGTGGGAGCCCTCTGCGACGGGATGCCAAGACGTAGCTTCAGTTAGTTTGGAGAAAATGACCCCCAAACTTTGTATGTTTGCTTATTTGTATGCATGTGTTTGTTTTTTGTTTTGGTCTTACAGAGAAACAAGGGGAAACACTAATTTTGTTCTGAACAGTCTCCGTGCTGCCCAAGTGTTTTGTTTTCTTGGGTGACCCTTCGGGCAGTTTGCTGCTCGCTGAATTCCCACAGTCCCAGCGCATCAGACCTTACTGGGTGGTGGTGGGGGGGTCCTCCGTCTATATGGGTGGACTATTTGGGCCCTCGTGTGTCGTGCGTCTGTGTCTGCTCTATCTTCAGGAGCTTTTGTCAGGCAGTTCTTCAAACTCTCAGTACTGGCAGACTGCAGAGTGGGTCCACCGGGTCTTTCACTCAAGAGTCTCCCCTTTCTACAGACCTTCTGCTACGAGAGACAAGGACTCAGGTCTCCAGCTGTGCCCTGCTCTCCCCCCCATCTCCCAGGAGGACAGACATCTTCTTGGTGCTTCCTCAATTGTAGCCATATAAATACTCTTCTCCCTGCGTCATGTGCAGTCTCCCTGCACTGTGCATTCAGTCTCTTTATTACATACATTTTTGGTTGTAGTTAATGATTGCCACATCCTTGACATTTCCTAGCTTTTCTTCATCTGTATCTCTATCTGACCTTCGGGGCAGCCTCTTCCGGGCGGTTACTCTGCTCAGTTACCAGGTTACACATGGGCTCCCCTGTTTCCTCCCCCGGAAGCTCCGACTTCTGGAGTGTGCAGCTGCTCTCCTGGGGCCTCGCGTTAGCACCATCCGGGGGCTGCTCCCCACCTCTCCCTGGGTGGGTCCCTGGTTCTGAATCCCGCGTCCCCGCGTCATTCTCTTCCGTGGCTTCCTCTCTGACTTGTACAAAAGACCTCTCCTAGCAGTTTTCCTGGAACATGGTGCCTGGGGGATGAATTCTTAAGCCCTCACATCTCTAGAAATAGCCTTCTTTTACTCTCATACTTGTTTCCTAATTTGACTCAGTACGAAATCTGGGTTGAATATCCTTTTTCTTCAGAATTTGAGGGCATACCTCAGTTTTTCTTCTATTTTTGATTGAGAAATCTGCTAACATCTCATCCCCTCTTTTGTAAAGTACACCCCCTCCCTCAGAATGTTTTGGGATCTGCGTTACCACTCATGTTAATGGTGTGTGCATTTTTTTTTTCATTCATTTTGGTGGGCCTTGGTGGCCCTCTCGGTTTGGAAAGCCCAATCCTTCCCTGCTGGGGAAAGCCACGTGTAAGATGCTGTGATGAGACCCCTAGCTGCCTTCCCTGCTCTCCTGTTCTCAAGTGCCCGCCAGCCAATCTCAGACTGATTCCCTCATTTTCTTCTCTTCCCAAGCATCCATCCGTTTTTGTTTTACCTTCTCGAAGACTGCGTTAACATTATTTTCCGATGCTTCTATTGAAATTTTAATGTTCACTAGGATTCTTTAATTTCCTAGCTTTCTACCTAGCATTTGATTTTTTTTTTTTTCCCACAGCATCTGGTCCTTGATTTGTAGGTTCACTCTTTTCTCTTACATCCCTGAACATATTAATGACATGATCTTTTGAAGTTGATTCTCACTGTCCACACTGCTGACATTTATTTTGTCTACTTTTTTCCTTCATGTATTTGTTGCTTTTCATGTTATAGCTCTTTTCAGATTTCTGGTTATCCTTGTGAAGGGGATCAGAATAGACCATCCCAAAATAGGTCACCTTGGCATAAGAATTATTTTGCATGGAAAGCAATGGAGAAACAGCAGATTCAGGAAAAGCTCTCTATCCTCTTTTCTGTCTAAATGCAGGGTCTACATTCCCCTTTGTAAGATGTTCCCCGCTCCTCACTCCTCTCTGGTGCTGGAAGAGACCATTATCACGACAAATGACCATATCACTGGAGACAGACGTCGGCACCAAGTTGGGCCTGTACAAGCAAAGCTTACTGAAACGTCCTCCATCGTCCATTAACTTCTCCAGATACTTCCCCATCCACAATTGCCACCCCTTGAAGTCCACACTCTTTTTCTTTTGTCTTGTCCCTTCTCCACAATTTATTGCCCTCTGTTAGGATGGTACATAAGCCCCAAACTCACCACCGAGTTCTCCCATGTGTATGCATGTTGCATGTATAAATAAACTTTGGGGTTTTTTTTTCTCCTGTTAATCTTTTACCAACTTGATTTATAAGCCTCAACCACTGAGTATAAGAAGGTAGAGGAAGAATATCTCCTCCTCCACATTTGGATGCTCTGTAATATTTGGGAGTAATGCGCCTAAAAGCTGCTTGAATTTTATGCATGGTGATGGGGCGGTGGTATGTGACAGGGCAGAAATCTGGATTTTCTACTGTCCGTGACTTTTCCTGCTATAAGTGGAAGATGCACTAAGGTCTGGTAATAAACTCTCTCACTGGGAGCAGACTGACGTGGTTCTCCCACGTCATGTCCCTGTTCAGGGTTCTCTGGGCTCCCCGGGTTCCTGCAGAGACTGTTCTGTTCTCCTTCCTGGCAGATAAGCACCCAGATGCAGGGGCTTTCCATTCGTGTCACGGCTGGGAAACAGGCAGAGGTGTGCCCCTCTCGTGAATCCCCCCTCACCAGGTCCGGTCTCACCCCTACCCACTACTCCACCTGATAACCCTGCATCAGGAGACCTCCTTGTTCAAGTTCTAGTTTCCCAGGGAGGTGACCCTGGCAACTTTTGCCGCATTAAAAACAGAAGAAGAAAGAAAAGAAAAACCACCACCACAAAACACAATGGTTTTAAAGAAACACGGCTATTAATTTAGCCTAAGATCCCGTGGGTCAGCAATCTAGGACAGGCTCTTCTGGGCAATTTGTCCAGCTAATTCGTGAATCTGTCGTTGGAGCTTGTTTGTTGGGATAGCTGGTGGGCTGCAGTGGGGCGGGGGCACCCTCCGTCGCTCTCATCCGGGGCGCAGCCCAGTGGGGTTCCCAGAGGGTGAGGGAGTAGACACTAAAGGAAACCTCAGGCCCTGAGCCCAGACTTGGCACCACGTCGTGTCTTCCACATTCGACCGGTTAAAGCAAGTCTCCAGGCCAAGCCTGGCTTGGGAAGTGATTTTAGTCTTTTGAGAAGTAACCTACCAGCAAAGGGAAGTCCCATGGCTTCCCTCTGGCACAAAGGCAGGTCAGAGGATCCTGACAACTTTTCACACGGACTTTTCTGCTTTCCAGTCTGCACCTTACTCAGGCCTTCAACGTCCCAGACCTTCCATCTGCAAGCAACCCTGAGCTCCGCCGAGGTGCACCCTTGGGTGTCATTCTGATACAGGGTCGCCGGTTCTTGTCTCACGGGCCGAGGAATGAACCTCGCTGCCATGGAAGGGTGAAATGAAGTGGAAGTGTATTAAGTGAAGGTGAGAACAGAGAGGAAAGGCTCTCTAGAATGGGCGGGGTGGCCCTGCAGGTCTGTCACTGGCCGTCTTTATGAAGGCCCGGCCAGGAAGCTGGTGGCCTTGGGATTCCGGTGCCATCTGCACTTGGGCACAGACTATTGGTAACACCTTTACTGGCTTACTCTCTGAGGTCTGGTCATTGTCCTTGATGACCGTGTAGCGCCAGGACCAGGTGGCCTGTTTGCTCCCTTGTCTCTGGCGCTGCACGCCTCAACATCGCCCCGCACCTGGGATCGCCGGGGCTGGTCCAGCTGCCCTCTGCGCCCGCCCGGTGGCGGGTCGGCGGCCTCCTACTGCTCCCCGCCTCCACGTGAGCCCTTCGTCACTCGCTCGCACACACCGCCGGCTCCGTACCCGGCTCCGTACTCGGCTGTGGCCCTGCGGTGGCCCGCCTGCGGCTGAGCGTCTGCGACGGTCTGTGGTCCTGCTGCCGGCCGTCCCGCTCTGCGGCTCACGGACGGGATCGAGGCAGAGGCCATTCCCGGGACGACAGTGCGACCGAGGCGTCCGAGAGGGGACACGGTCCGCGCAGCGGAGGACGGCGGCCAGCTGGCTCTGGGGGCAGCCCGCCGGCCGCCCTCCGCCGGCTCCGGCTCTCTGTCCGCGCAGGTCATAAAGTCACCCCAGCGACCGCTCGCGACCTCTCAGCGTTGTCGGACCCTGCGCCCTCAGACCACACATTCGGGACACGTCCCGCCTTCACCAACCCCATGGGGCTCCGTGGGGTCCCGGGGGCCAGCGCGCAGTGGCCCTGTGACCCTCAGCGCCCAGTCACCCACAGCGGGCCACCCTGGCTCTCCAGGAGTCCAGGGGCGCCGGCGCGGAGCGTGAGGGACCTCGCCTCGGACACGGACACGGACACGGGGCGCGAACGGAGCCCGAGCCCGGGCGCATTCCAGCCGCCCCCACTCCGGCCCCGGCTGCGCCCGCCGCCCTCGCCGGCTCTGGGCCCCACGTGCCCCGCTCTGCGCGCAGGTCCCTGCTCAAGCCCGTCCGTCGCGGGTCCGACCCTGAACCCTGACCCAGCCTCGCGCCTGCGCACCGCAGCCGCCCGCAGAAGCCCCAGCTCCCCGCTGTCCGCGCGCGGCCCTACGTGCTCTACGTGCCCTACGTGCTCTACGTGCCCTACGTGCCGGGCAGCCCGGCACGTTCAGCCCACGCATGCGCTCTTGGACACCCGGCGGCCGCCTTGACCTCCCGCGCTCCGCTGAGGCTCGGCCTCTCGTGCGTGGCCCTCAGAGACTCTCTTCGGCGACCCTCACGCTCCCGCTCCGCGCCTCGCACATTCTGTCCTCCCGGACCCCTTCTGGCCTCTCCTCCCCGACCCTGCTTGACCCCCCGGATTCTCCACAGCGAGCCTCGGGCGCCGCAGACGCCGGCCCCGGCTCTGACGTCACGGGAGCAGTTCCAGCTCGTGTCCTGGAGGATGACGTAATGCGACTCACCGTCCCCAGTCTTAGGGCGCTCGCGCACCCCGCTGCCCCCGCTCCGCACGCCCCGTCCCTGTGTCCCCCGCCGCCCTCCACGCGCGCCGCCGCAGCTGCCCCCGCGCGCTTCCGTCCGTGGACCGCACTGGAGCTCGCAGCGTTTTCGCGGCACAGGTCCCGGCCGCGTGTCGTGTCCCTGCGGGGCCGGCAGTGGTGCCGCGCGTCCTCGGGGGCTCCGTGCGCGGCTCTGTGCGCGGCCCGCGTGCTCCCCGCGTGCCCCCCGCAGCCCTCGGCTCCGTCCTGAGCCCAGGACCTCCCGCCTCCACCCGACGCCCGAGGCCCCGCGCCGGGGCCGCTGTCCCTGGGCCGCCTGGCCGGTGGGCAGGGCTTCCCCGGGCCGCAGGCCTCTCCCTCCGCAGACCGCCCGCGCTGCCTCCGGGACACCCCGCGGTCGCCAGTCTGCGCGCGGAGCAGGCCCTCTGGGCGTCCCGGGATCCCTGCCCGGGGCGATTCCCACGTGTCCCTCCGCCGCGGCCCCGGGCCGGCCCCGCAGCCTGGCCTCGTCGCGCGGCCGTGCAGCCTCGGAGGCCGCGCACTTCTCCGGGGAGTCGCCTCCGCGTCGCCGCGGCCTCCCGCAGACCTCGCTCGGGCACTGCTGCGCGCGCGCCCCGGGCCGCAGCATCCCGGCCGCTGTGCCCCAAGGCCGAGGGACGTCCGGTGTTGAACTTTAAGACGCGCGGGTCTTGCGAAGCGCTCGCTTCATTAGCTGAGACGAGAGCGTGGGAGATCACAGCTGTCCCCCTCTCGCTCCCGTGAGTGTCGCCTTCCCTGCGGCCTTGCTCGTTTCTGTCCCCAGAGTAGCGGCCGCGGGGCACCTGTGCTCCCCGGCCAGGCGCTCTCCCGACTCTCCCCTGCTTGCTATTGTTAGGGAGGTGGGGGCCGTAGGTCGCTTGTTCTTTATCCGTGGGCAAGGGTCTCTGTGTGGCTCACGCACAGTGCCATTTTTATGACTTCTACTGCCTTCTGGAAGCATCTTAGGATATTTTACCACTTTTTTTTTTTTTTTTTTAAGCCAAAAGTTCTGCACAACTGTTTTAGACTCTGGGAGGAACAAAAAGTAACAACTGAAAATGGTGGTAGAAGTGTCATCCGGTGCCAGGGACCTCAAGCCTCAGCTCCGCGGAGACAGCCCTGCTCTCTCTGCCGCTGCGGCTGTGCTTCCAGGACTGGGCTCTGTGCTCAGCAGGGCGTCTGCTTGGGGATCCCTCCCTCTGCCTCTGCCCACCCCTCCCTGCCCACTTGTGTGTTCTCTCTTTCCAAAATGACAATAGTAGGGGCGCCTGGGTGGTTTGGCGGATTGAGCCTCTGCCTTCGGCTCCAGTCATGACCTCAGGGTCCTGGGATTGAGCCGGCACTGGGCTCTCTGCTGGGGGGGGGGGGGGCTGCTTCTCCCTCCCCCCCTGCCTGCCTCTCTGCCTACTTGTGATCTCTGTCAAATCAATAAACAAAATCTTAAAAAAAAAACAACAGTAATGTCAGATGGAGTCACATTCGAACCCAGTTATTTTCCGTATTGGTAATCAGTTAAAAAGACTATTACATTGATTTTTTAAAAATCATTAAGTGTGAATTTAAAGGAATCTTAATTGGAAAAACTAATACTAGATCAGTTAGATCTTTTTAAATGCAAATGTCTCAGCAGAGCCTGTGTTGTGTCTTTAAGACCTCACTTTGCTTTTCTCAACAGAATCAACAGCACTTCTTAAGGTCTCACCAGGGCAGGCTTTTAAGAACATCAGTCACATGTCTGCTAAGTGTTAGGTCCATTATTGAATGAAACGAGACTGAGACAAAATGAAAGTTATTTAAAGCTTTATTTTATGACAAGTATTAGAAGTCAGACTGATTGGCCAGGGGAACGAGACTGAGACAAGGTGAGAGCTATGCGAAGCTTTATTCTGTGCTAAGCATTAGAAGTCAGACTGACCAGCCAGGGCCCTCTCCGAAGAGAGCGACCACCCCCAGCTTACAGGTTCACGAATTGACTGACTGACCGGTCAGGGCCGCCTCCGAAGAGAGCGACCCTCCCCATCTTACAGATTACCTTTTATAGAGCAAAAGTCTGGCCACACATGGTGGCCAATGAGATTGTAGTCATGGTAGGTCACACTAGGTGGCCAATTGAATTACAGTTTACCCTATAGTAGCTGTTTGACCCAACCTATTACTCTGGTCAGAATTGCTGCTCAAGGTTGGCGCCCAAACTGTGGGGTTTACATTCTTTGGTGGTTAGGGGAAAAGTATGTGTGTTTCTTACTGATTGGATGTCTCCACCTGGCCTGACGCGTCCTTGTATTCTGGGCTCTGTTATCAAGAACTGGCCGACCTGGCCTTGTATTCTGGGCTCTGTTATTAGGAGCTAGCTGACCATATTTTACTGGTTTCCCAGACTTGCTTCTAAGTAAGTTCCTCTGGGGGGAGGGGGACAGGGTCAGTTTAAGTTTTATTGCACGAACAACAAAAGGGCTTTTAACTAAGATGGAGTCGCTCTGGCTAAATAGGTCCTTAAACTAAGTAGCCCAAAAAGGAGGTTTTTCAATGATCAAAAAATTACAGTTTTAGAAAGTCAATATAGGAGTCTCCATGTTTTAACATGTACCTTAGGCACTTAAAACAAGGGACCAGAATGTGCCCTGATATATTTCTTTCTTTTAATTGTAGGTTTATATATATTTATCTTTAAAGTATTTAGAACAACATTAATACATATTTATATATTATATATGCAAAAAGAAGTGAAAAAGATAAATGGAAAATGAAATAAGCACTGTTTTTAAATATTTTCATCTTATTTAATGATACAAAAATATTTAACTTTTACCAGAAAAATAATAGAGCAGTGTGATAGAATGTGCATCATTATTTAAATTTGGTTTGCAGCTTTTGATGCAGACATGTGAGGTTTGGCTCTAGATTACATTTATTTTGACGCTTGATTTTCATCTCTGTCATTGGTGAAAAGGATTCTCTGCAATATGCACAATCCCAGGAGGAAGATATGGGGCCCTGGCTGCCGTCCTTGGGTTGTACTTCCAGTAATTCAGGCATTTCCACTCATTCTGGAGAGATTTTAAGGAAGTCAGTTTTATCTTTCCTGATGGAGGTCAGGAGGTCTTGCATATTAATCAGATATTTTACTTTTTCTATTTTTATCAAGTGGGTTCTTCTTTTGGAAGATTTCAAAACAAGTTAAAAAAAACTCCATTCCTCAATTTTTAAGTGTGCTGTAAGATTCTCACAACAACACAATTATGGCAGCAAAAAGTGCTCTCATCCCAACATCTTTCTTTGGAAAAGGAGATTATCTTTATCCTAGTGTTAAGTCCTGAAATTTACCAGGAAGGAGTAGATGATGCCTGATCATTTTGGAAGGTATCTTGTAGGTGACAGACTGCTCAGGGACACTTCTAGGCATTGAAAAATTTAGCAACATTTTCAACTTTTGTTGTAATGTCCAAGCTAAAAACCTCATTTAAATATTTTTTATTATGATTTCTTCTCTCTAAGATAAATAATTTTTTAAAAGGGGGGCGGTGCCTGGGCAGCTCAGTTGATTGAGCACCCACCTCTTGGTTTCAGCTCAGGTCATGAGCTCAGGGTCCTGGGATCTAGCCGATCCCTCACTTGGGCTCTGTTCACTGCTGGGGGATTCTCTCCCTCTGCCCCTGCCCCTGCCCCCGCCCCCACTCATATTCTCTTTCTTGGTCTCTCTCTCTCTCTCTTTCAAATAAGTAAATTCTTAAAAAAATAAATATTATGAGATCATCTGAAAATTACCATAAATGACCTTAGACTTTCCTGGTTATTCTCCATATCATCACAGTAAAGTAGGCTCCCCATTTAATACTAGAACCCATATATTTACTACTTGGATGTGGGCAAACTTGAATGTGCTATGGTAACCTAAAAGTGAGTGAGTAGAGCAGGAGCAATGAATGCTCTCTTTATGGAGTCTCTGTTTATTTTTCAGACATGCCCATTGTCTTACCATGACAGAGATGCACATGAACAGTCATCCCAATGGGGAGGTCTGGTGTTCACACATGACTTCGGAGACCAATGGGCTAGACAACCAGTTAGGGTAGAGGTCCCCAAAATTTCAGCTGCTTTGCTTTTCATCATCTTTCCTCCTTTTAAGGTTTTAGTCATATAGATTTTTATTTCTTTTTTTTTTTTAAGATTTTATTTATTTATTTGACAGACAGAGATCACAAGTAGGCAGAGAGGCAGGCAGAGAGAGAGAGGAGGAAGCAGGCTCTCCGCTGAGCAGAGAGCCTGATGTGGGGCTCGATCCCAGGACCCTGGGATCATGACCTGAGCCGAAGGCAGAGGCCTTAACCCACTGAGCCACCCAGGCACCCTGATCTTTATTTCTTGGTAAGCACATTTCTAGGTATTTCTAATTAGGTTTTTATAATTGATGGGACATTTTCAGAAGTGGGTATTGTTGGCAAATACAGACACCAGCAATTCTGTGTTTTAGCTCCATCACTTAGTAGCTGTGGGCAAATTATTAACTTCTCTGTGCTGCAGTTTCCTCTTCTGTAAAGCTGGGATTTATTCCAGTATCTACTTCATAGAATTGTTATGAGAACGAAACAAGTTCCTATATAAGAAATACTCCAGTGCCTCGCACACAGTTAACCCCTGTGATGACCAGATTGAACCATCTTGCTTTTTCCTTATAATAAAATGTGTATTCTTTTAGGTTTTCCAGGCATCTAATCCTATTATCTATAAATAATGATATTTTTCCTTCTTTCCTATAATTACATTTTATTTCTTTCTTTTGTCTAATAATTATTAATAATAGTTTAATAATAATATTGTATAATGGAGATAGTACGTACCACATGTGTCTGATTCTAATGTTATATTTCACCATTAAGTGCTATATATTCACACATTTATCTTATTGAGTACTTAATATATTCTTTCGTTCCTATTGCATTTATGACGTCAGTCAAGAATGAATTTTGAGGGGCGCCTGGGTGGCTCAGTGGGTTAAGCCTCTGCCTTTGGTCATGAACCCAGGGTCCTGGGATCGAACCCCATATCGGGCTCTCTGCTCAGTGGGGAGTCTGCTTCCCTTTCTCTCTCTCTCTCTGCCTACTTGTGATCTCTGTCTGTCAAATGAATAAATAAAAATCTTTAAAAAAATGAATTTTGAAATGATCATATAGTTTTTCTTTGACTTAAAATGATTATTTATACTGGTAGATTTCCTGATATTGAACCATCCTTGAATGAATGAGTTGATCCTTTACTTGGCTGTGGTTTATGACTTTATAATGTACCGAAGAACTTTGTTAACTAATACTATGACTTTTACATGAATATTTATAAGTGGAATCAGTCTGTAGTTCGCTTGATCATGTTCAACACCTTCCTCTACTCTATTTCCTGTGGATAAGTAGTAGGATCTAGGGACTTAATCGTATTCTGGCTTATTTGGGCAGGCATGTCTCACAGGGGCTGTGCTTCTCCACTGGAAGGCCTGTTATCTCTGGTGATCTCTCTTTTTACAGTGTCAGCAGCCACCAATGCCCACTGCTTAGATCCTTTAATTCATTAGGGATTGCAGAATAGTGGTATTCTGTCAGCCTATATCTTCATTTATTAGCTGGAATATCAGCTTCGCATCTACTACAGTTTTTAAAGAAAAGGTGAGATAAAAGCTTGAGAGCCCGATTTTATTTTTTTTCCCCTTCAGCATCTTCCAGTATTTCTTCTCTCTTTTTGGGGTGTGGGCTGGTGTTGGGTGTGTTTAGTAATAGGATTTTTATGAACCAATGTACTTAAATGGATTTGGCATGCTTCGGCCCACTGTGTTATTGATGACCAGATCGCCCCCTTCTTGGCCAGTGAGGGCTTCCTCAGGTTAGCTTCTGAGTCCTTCTGACACGCCCTCATTTCTTTGCTATTTGGTGTGACAAGATGTTCTGACACGTCCGCACTTCTTTGCTATTTGGTGTGACAAGATGTTTCAGGTTATCCTGCCCTTGACCAGGACCCTGCCCTCTGCAAGGAGCCCTGGTTCATCGAAGTGAGAAATAGTGATAGTGACACACCCTGGGGGCTAGGGAATCTGCACACTTCTGGGTTGGTCTCTGCTTCCACATTTATCAGTGGACAGATCTAGGAGATAAGTTTAGTTGTTCTTGTTTCTTAAAAAATATAAATCACAGGTTTCTATTTATAATTCAAATTTGGGGCAATAAGATTCTCATTTAACTGCTATCTTAAAAATCTGTATCTCTCATCCTCCATCCTGAAAATTCTTTCATCTTCGAATACTCCAGAACAATGCTGAAATATGGTGAACATCCTTGTTTTCTTTCTACCTTATTAACAAGCTGTCAGTATTTCTCCATTGACTATGTTATTGGACTATGGATTGGATTAGGTCAGTTCTTCTTTCCATATTTTATTATAGGGTTTTAAGAAATAGACTTTGAAATTTTATCAAATCTCATTCCAACATCTATGAGATGATCAGGTTTTTTCAATTTTATCCATGCATTCAATTAATTTTGTTAATAGGTTTTCCAATATTGAGTCATCAGTGGGTTCCAGTTATGAAAATAGCTGATCATGATATCAAGTGCTGCTGGATTCCATTTGCTAGTGTTTTACTTTGGATTTCTGCTTTAGTAATTGAATTTGAGATCACCTGTGATAGTTCTAAGTGCCACCCACCACAGGTTTTGGTGTCTGCAGTATGTTGACTACGCAAAAACATTATTAATGTTACCTTCCCATCCCCCATGCTTGGGGAACCACTTACGTACCTTTGGTTTATTTGTTCTTAGGTCTGTAGACCACACTTGGGTACTGTCTGTGTCTTTTCCTCCCCATGGAAGAGCCATTTGAAACCATGCTCTCTCTCATTATCTATTGATGTTCGAATAGTTCATAGATTTCTTTTTTTTTTTTTAAGATTTTTATCTATTTATTTGACAGAGATCACAAGTAGGCAGAGAGGCAGGCAGAGAGAGAGAGGGAAGCAGCCTCCCTGCTGAGCAGAGAGTCCGACACAGGGCTCGATCCCAGGACCCTGGAATCGTGCCCTGAGCCGAAGGCAGAGGCTTTAACCCACTGAGACACCCAGGAGCCCCAGTTCATAGATTTCTAAATAGTTTCTGTTTTTTGTTTTTTGGGTTTTTTTTTCCCTCTAGGAAACTGAAGGATAATGGAAAATATATACTGGTCTCTGTCCCTGGTTGCTGGCCCAGAATTCCTAAAGCCTTGTAACTTCGTAAGTGATACGAATAGTAGTAGCATCTCCTTTTTTTTTTTTTTTTTAAGATTTAATTTATTTATTTGACAGAAAGAGATCACAAATAGGCTAAGAGTCAGGGAGAGAGAGAGGAGGAAGCAAGCTCCCTGCTGAGCAGAGAGCCCGATGTGCGCTCGATCCCGGGACCCTGGGATCATGACCTGAGCTGAAGGCAGAGGCTTTAACCCACTGAGCCACCCAGGTGCCCCAGCATCTTCTCTTCTAATGTTTGGTCTTTGACTCAGGTTCCCTGAGGCAGGGTGCCTGAAATGCTTGCAGTTTCCTGGGTGGTAGGAAGATCTTTGGTTCTAATGAGACGACTTTGGGTGGGCTCCTGGGTGTCTCCTGGGTTGGTCACCATGATCAGAGGCTTGGGATTTTCCGCCCTCCCCTCCATTCTCTTGAGAAGGGAAAAGGGCTGAAAATGAGGTTATGATCCATCATGCCTGTGTCAGGAAGCCTCCATAAGGTCCCAGTGGAACGGAATTCAGAGAGCTTCCGGGCTGGCGAGCATGACACAGGCGCCCGTGCTCGGGGCCCTCCCAGACCTAGAGCCCTGTGCTCTCTTCATCTGGCTGTTCATGTGTATTCGTTATCATAGCCTTTAAAAACCCAGCGGATGGAGATGTTTCCCTGAGTTCTGTGATCTCTTTTAGCAAATGAATGGAACTCAAGGAGAGGGTCGTTGGAACCTCTGAATTATATCCTGTTGGTCTGATGCTCAGGTGACACCTAGGACCTGCTCTGACCTTGGAAGTGGGGGAGGGGTGCCTGGTGGGACTGAGCCCTTAGCCTGCGGGATCTGATGCTGCCTCCAGGTAGACAGTGACAGAACTGAGTTGAGCTGCAGGACACCCACCACATCTGGTCACTGGCCGTGAAAGAAGTTAAGTGTTCTGTGTGAGAATCAGGAGGTCCTTGGGCAGAAAATATGAACAGACATTTCTCTAAAGAAGACATCCAGATGGCCAACAGACACATGAAAAGATGCTCAACAGATGCCCAGGACCCAGAACAGAGGTTTTTTCCCTACAGCAAAAGGGAAAGATGGGGCTTTTCATTTTTAGGAATAATCGATTTTACTTACTTAGTATTCTTTTATATAACTTAGCTGATTTATTAGTTTTATCATTTTTCTCTTTTCTATATGTGTTGATTTATTCCTTCTAGTTTCTCTAGTTTTTTTGTTTTGATTTTTTAAAAAGACTTTATTTTGGGCACCTGGGTGGCTCAGTCGGTTAAGCATCTGCCTTTGACTCAGGTCATGATCCCAGGGCCCTGGGATGGAGTCCCACATCGGGTTTCTTGCTCGGTGGGGAGCCTGCTTCTCCCTCTGCCTGCTGCTCCCCCTGCTTGGGCTCTCTCTCTCTTTCTGACAAATAAATAAATAAAATATTTTTTTAAAAAAAAGGTCTTTATTTTTCAGTAATCTCTATACCCAATGTGGGGTTTGAATTCACAGCCCTGAGATGGAGTCACACATTCCACCAAAGCCAGCCAGGCACCCCCTAGTTTCTTTAGTTTGAAAATATTGTTCTTTTTCTAATATCTAGAGTTGAATGCTTAAACTATTTTTTATGCTTATTAAAAATAATACTTGACTATGAATCTTTCTAAGCAATGTTTTAGCTTTAGTATTGATGCTATTGCTCTCAGCTATCAAATTTTTTCTTTGACCCAAATGTATTAAGAGATTTTAGAAAATGATTTAGGTAACAGGTTTTTTCCCTAATTTTTATAATTAATTCTAATTGTTCTGACCTGAGATCAGATAAAGTCACGTGTAGCTTTTGTCTTTACCCTGAGGCAGTCTTTGTGTTCAATGCAGAACTGTTCACAGAAGGATGCAAAAGATATGTTCTCGGGAACTAACAAGAAAGAAACAAGAAATAAGAAAAAACACAAAACTTCTGTATTTACTTAAAAAAATTTTTTTTTTAAAGATTGTATTCATTTGAGAAAGAGTAGAGCTTGAGTTGATGGAGCGGGGCGTGGGTGGCGGGGGAGGTTCAGAGGGAGAAACAGACTACCTGCTAGCTGGCAGCCGGAGCATGACCTAAGCCAGAGGCAGACGTTTTTCTGACTGAGCCACCCAGGAGCCCCACTTTAAATTTTTTTTTAAGATTTTATTTATTTATTTGTCAGAGAGAGAGAGAAAGAGAGAGCACGCACAAGCAGGCAGAGCAGCAGGCAGAGGCAGAGAGAGAAGCAGGCTCCCTGCTGAGCAAGGAGCCCGATGTGGGCCTCGATCCCAGGACCCTGGGATCATGACCTGAGCCGGAAGGCAGCAGCTTAACCCACTGAGCCACCCGGGCACGCCAATCTCATTCTTTTTTATGGCTGAGTAATACTACCTTGTATGTATATGTATATGTGTGTGTGTGTGTGTGTGTGTGTGTGTGTAATATATATATATAATATATATGTGTGTATATATTATATATAATATATATGAATGGATAAAGAAGATGTGGTGTACATACATATATAACCACAACTTCTTTATCCATTCATCTGTCAATGGACAGCTGGGCTCTTTCCATAATTTGGCTATTGTGGATAATGATGCTACAAATAGTGGTGCCTAGGTGGCTCAGAGGATTAAGTCTCTGCCTTTAGCTCAGGTCCTGGGATCAAGACCCACATCAGGCTCTCTGCTCAGCAGGGTGCCTGCTTCCCCTTCTCTCTCTCTGCCTGCCTCTCTGCCTACTTGTGATCTCTGTCTGTCAAATAAATAAATAAAATATTTTTTAAAAATGATGCTGTAAACATTGGGGTACGTATATCCCTTTGAATTAGTATTTTTATATTCTTCTGTTAAATACCAAGTGGTGCAATTACTGGATCATATGGTAATTCTATTTTTAATTTTTTGTGGAACTGCCATACTGTTTCCCACAGTGGCTGCACCAGTTTGCATCCCCACCAACACTGTAAGAGGGTTCCCCTTCCTCCACATCCTCACCAACATCTATCTGTTGTTTCTTATGTTGCTAATTTTAGCCATTCTGACAGGTGTGAGATAGTAGCTCATTGTAGTTTGGGTTTGCATTTCCCTGATGAGGAGTGACGTTGAGCATCTTTTCATGTGTCTGTTGGCCATCTGGATGTCTTCTTTAGAGAAATGTCTGTTCATATTTTCTGCCCATTCTATAACTGGATTATTTGTTTTGGGGTATTGAGTTGTATCAGTTGTTTATAGACTTTGGATACTAGCCCTTTATCACATACGTCATTTACAAATAGATTCTCCCATTCCGTAGGTTGCCTTTTAGTTTTGTTGATTGTTTCCTCCACAGTGCAGAGCTTTTTATCTTGATGAAGTCCCACTAGTTCATTTTTGCTTTTGTTTCCTTTGCCTCAGGAGCCGTGTCTAGCAAGAAGTTGGTACAGCCAGTGACAAACAGGTTACTTGCCTGTGTTCTCCTCTAGGACTTTGATGGTTTCCTGTGTCACATGTAAGTCTTTAATCCATTTTCAATTTTTTTGGTATATGATGTAAGAAAGTGGTCCGGTTTCATTCTTCTGCACATAGCTGTCCAGTTTTCCCAACACCATTTGTTGAAGAGACTGTCTTTTTCCCATGGCATATTCTTTTCTATTTTGTTAAAGATAATTGACTATAAAGCTGTAGTGATCTAAACAGTATGATCCTGGGGCGCCTGGGTGGCTCAGTGGGTTAAAGCCTCTGCCTTCGGCTCAGGTCATGATCTCAGGGTCCTGGGATCGAGCCCCACATCGGGCTCTCTGCTTGGTGGGGAGCCTGCTTCCTCCTCTTTCTCTCTATTCATACTTGTGATCTCTGTCTGTCAAATAAATAAATTAAAAAAAAAAACCAACAGTATGATCCTGGCACAAAAATAGACCTACAGATCAACAGAACAGAAAACCCAAAAATGAACCACCTCCACCATTTCTCAGGCATTGCGGTGGTGGTAAGTACATTCAGTGTCGTGTCACCCGTCTTCAGAACTCTTCATCTTACAAAGCTGAAACTCTGTCCCCACTAAACGGTAACTCTGTACCCTTCCCCAAGCTCCCAGTATTCATTCTTCTACTTTCTGGCTCTATGAAGAGTACTTGACCTTCTACTTCTGACTGTTCTGAGTACGTCATCTAGGTGAAGTCATTTAGTATTTAACTTTTTGTGACTGGTCTTATTTCACTTAGCAGAATGTTCCTAAGTTTCATCCATTGTGTAGTATGTGTCAGAATTCCATCCCTTTTCATGGCCGAGTGAGAGTGCCCTGTGTGTGTCAGTCATTGTGTTTATCCATTCCTCCACTCGCGGATCCTGCGGCTGCTTCCACCTTTTTGCTGCTAAACACTTGGGTATACAATACCCCTTCAAGTATCTGTTTCTAATTTGTGGGGTATATATCCAAAAATGGAATTGTTGGATCATAGAGAGATGCCGTGTTTACTGTTTTGGGGAACCACCGTACTGGCTTCCACAGCAGCTGCACTCTTTCTGTTCCCATTCACAGTGCACAGGGTCTTGATGTCTCCGTACCTCACCAGTACTGGGTACTTTGTGGTTTGTTAATGGTAGCCCTCTTAATGGGCGTAAGGTGGCATCTCACTGTGCTTTCGGTTTGTTTCTAGTAGTCAGTGATGTTGAATTGCAGGTCCTGCCCTCTGTCAGGGGAGGGGATTATACAAAGGTGTGGATGCCAGGGGTGGAGATTATTGGGGATCGTCTTACCACCATGACTGCATTTCAAAAATAAGTAGAACAGAACTCTATGGAAGACATTAGAATGCATCATATGTGGGGCGCCTGGGTGGCTCAGTGGGTTAAGGCCTCTGCTTTCGGCTCGGGTCGTGGTCTCGGGGTTCTGGGATTGAGCCCCACATTGGGCTTTCTGCTCAGCGGGGAGTCTGCTTCCTCCTCTCTCTCTCTCTGCCTGCCTCTCTGCCTACTTGTGATCTCTCTCTGTCAAATAAATAAATAAAATCTTAAAAAAAAAAAAAAGAATGCACCATGTGTAGTAAGAGGATGTATTTTTAAGTGAAGGTCTGTCCAGGAATACAAACATATCTGCCTGTGTACGTGTGATAGAAATGTGTTTCTTACTGGTGGTCCAGAAAAAACAGGTTGAAAGGCACTGACCTGAGAGATCTTCCTGCAGACACTGAAGAGAAGACTGTCATTGATCTGCGTGTGAGCCCAGGCCCCGCGGCTTGTTCTCTGCTGGTTGTGCTCCCATGGCAACCGTTTTTCTTCATGTCTGCTCTCACACACAGTAGCCATCACAGCACTTGCATTTTCAAAGAACTTGCGTCAGTCTGTTTCCTCCAAGGTTTTCTCATCAAATACTCTGAAACTTAACAAGCCTTGCTGGTGACATAACTGTGGGGAGCGCCTGCTTGTTCTGACCCGTTTTCCTGCTCTCCCAGCTACGTGTGGGGTCTGCCTGGGGGTGTTCTCATGGTGTCTGAGCTCCCCCTGCCTCTGTCGAGGTTTGGCGTTAGAGTTCTATGTTATATGTCTTATGGGATTTGCACTTTCTGTTCCTAATTTCCCCACTATTTTTCTAAAGGTTAAGAGAAAAAGAAAGGTCTGAGAAGCCCCAACTTTGCCATCTTGAAGTCTTGCTTTCCTGCGGCAGCCCTAATCTCTGAAATGGGGCCCAGTGTTCTCCCACCAGGGAGCATGGCCACCTCTGTGTCTTGCCTTCCTGGGCTGTGGCCTGGGAACCTGGGGCAGCTGGCTGGGCTGAAACTGAATGCCGGGCTTGGGAGGGCTGGCGCCCTCCACCTGCGTGGGGAGCCCTCACTTCCACCTGCCCTGGCTCCTGGGGCTCACTCCCTCCAGGGCTGGGGCTGACCCTCATCCCTCCCAGGGCGCGTCTCTTCCCCCCTCTCGCCTTCTTCCGGGAGCGGAGAATTTGGGGGTTTTTTCCTCCTCCTTTCCATTAAGTGTCTATTTATTCATGAGAAATCACGGGCTTTTTGCCTTTTCTCTACTTTCTTCCCAGCTTGAAGAAACACACACATTGAGCCCGGAGGCGCCACGTTCCCCTTCCTGCCCTCCCCCTGCAGCCGGAATGAGGGGCTTCTCCCCCCCCATCTTTCATTCTTCCCCCCCTCGCCCCCGTTCTCCACAGCACATGATGGGGGCGGCACTTAAGAGGGCGCTCAGGATTTGTTCCCACTGCTTTCCCCTTATTTAGGGGAGTGCTCTGAGGGCAGACACTTCTCCAAGCCAGGCCTGGCTTCTGTTTCTTTCTCTGACCATCGCTTTTCAGAAATGATGGCTTCCAGGGTCCCTTTAGCCTCGCTATGTGCCCGATGCCCGTTTCTGTCCTTGCGTTTCTCACTCTTGCCATTGGAGGTGACGTAGAACCTTCCCTGCAAGTTCTTAAAATTATTTTCTATATAATACGGTCAGGGGGTTACTCCCTTTTCCAGAAGTGCCATGGTCGCATTCTAGCCCGCGGAGGAGGCTCGCACACGCACAACTCAAAACAAGCCCTGTCCTGGGAAGGACCCGCTCTCATGCCCAGAGTGAGAAAGATGCGACATCGTGTGATTTCTTCCCCTCTGCTCCTGTTCTCCCTTCTTCCTTACGCTTCCTCAAGGGAAAATAGAGAAAGCTCCGTTATGCAAAGAAACGCGACACAGAAGGAGACTGCGGGCAGACTGGGCTAGCATTGCCTCAGGGGTAGTATAAAACCATGCCAGGGGAGAACCTCCAGGAGGAGAATGCACTGTGGTCACCCCTCCCCTCAACATAGAAGCAAAGGAATTGCCTGGGTGATGTTTGTGAGTGTCTTGCTGTATACATGGGGTCGGGTTTTGTTTGTCTCTTTAGGTAACTTGATCACTTTAAAAATCGCAACGTGGTGACCCATGGGGATAGGCATAGCTTTGGGTCACCTTGCTGTGGGTCTTATCAAGGAAGACCCTGATTCTCTTCTCACAAACTATCTTTCCAAGGAAGAAAATAAAACACAAACAAGTCTGTGTGTAGAGCTGTGACAACAGAATGACGAGCACGCAGCCACGGTTCCTCTGGAGCCGGGCCTCACGCTCCTCCCGGGGCCGTGGTGAGGAGCTGGGCAGTGAGCAAGCATCCGCCGGTAGGAACCAGTGCGCAGGGCTCCTGACGGCAAGGAGATCACATAAGTGCTGATAATTACGCTAAGCTTTTTTTCAGTGTGTACAAAATTAGGAAAAATTACAGGCATACCTTGGAGATACTGTGGGTTTGGTTCCAGATCACAGCAATAAAGCGAATATTGCAGTGAAGTGAGTCGAAGAAGCACTTTGGGTTCCCAGTGCACATGAAAGTGATGTTCACAGGGTACTGTGGCCTGCGGAGTGTGCAGCTGGTGTGTCTGAAAACAATGTTCATACTGCAATTAGAAAATACTCTGTTTTTGAAAAATGCTTACCATCATCTGAGCTTTCAGGAGCCATAATCTTTTTGCTGGTGGAGGGTCTCGTCTGCTGTTTAAGGCTGCACCACCATCGGGGTGGCAGCAGCTGTGGCCGTTTCTGAAAGTAAGACAACCCTGGAGTTTGCCGCATGGACTGACTCTTCTTCCAGGAGCAGTTTCTCCGTAGCCCGTGATGCTGTAGCACTTCTTCCACAGCAGAAATTCTTTCAAAACTGCAGTCCATCCTCTCCAGTTCTGCTGCTGCCTTATGGCTACTTTCGCGTGATATTCTGAATCCTTTGTTGCAGAGTTGAAGGTTCTTGACTCACATGGTCAGAGAATGAATCTCGTGGACACGGGGCGGAGTGAAGTGCAAGTTTATTAAGCGACTAGGAGCAGAAAGGAAAGAGAAAGCTCTCTAGAGTGAGAGGGGTCCGGAATGGGTGCCCCTGAGGGGTTTCAGGGCCAGTCTTTGACGGACAACTTGACCAGGAAGCTTGCAGTCTTGAGATTCTTGTGCCATCTTGGTCTGAGCGAGGACTGTTGATAACCCCCTCAGGGGCTCACTTCTTTGAGTACTGGCTCACTTCTTTGTCATTCTTTGAGAATGGCTTGCTTCTTTGTCATTTTCTGTCATTACTATGTAGCCACCAAAGAAAAACACTCCCTAACACCCAGGGCAGGGTGGCCTGGCTGCTTCCCTTATCTTTTGCTCACTTTGACTTAGGCTTTTGCCTGCCAGGAATAGTTTCAGAGCCCAGCCAGGGACACCGCCCCCACCATACCTTAACCCTTTCCTTACTCTGCTGTCAGTTCAGCAGTCTTCACGGCATCTTCACCGGGTGTAGATTCCATCTCAAGAAACCACTTTCTTTGCTCATCCGTAAGAAGCAAGTCCTCGTCTGTTCAAGGTTGATCATGGGATTCTAGCAGTTCAGTCCCGTCTTCAGGCCGCACTTCTGATCCCGCTTCTGCTGTCTCCCCCACATCTGCAGTCGGATCACACACAACATTTACTGAGTAGGTTTGCTCTCTTATGTGTGCCTACTTTGTGATGCCTCCAAAACAATTCCAGTGATGACATCAAAGATCACTGGTCACAGGTCATCGTAACAAATATAACAATAATAAAAACTTGGGAATGTTGTGAGAATTACCAAAATGTGACACAGGGACATGAAGTGAGCAGATGCTGTTGGAAAAAGTGGTGCCAGCAGACTTGCTCGATGCAGGCTTGCCACAAAGGCTCCATTAGTAAAAAGCACACGCTCTGTAAAGCACAGTAAGGCAAAGCAGTAAAAGGAGGTGTGTTTGAATAAGCACGGAGCGTCCTCCGGACGTGAGGCTGAAAAAGAAGAGTGGGTCTGCTCTGTGGCAAATCTGTATTTTGTGAGTTTGGGGATTTCAGGAACATAAGGTGGTGCTCCAGGACACTCAGCAGTCACTTTCGGAAATAAGATTCTAATGACTATTTTTAGTAGTGCCAGTTCTTTCTTCATTCTGCAAATATTTTTTGGAGTGTAATACATAAGTCAGCGCTTAACTGACAGATAACTATGCAAATGACAGGGGACCATATGGTGGTTACAAGGCAGAACTTAACATTTTAAAGGACAAAACACTCATCTTCATGGACAGCAATTAACTACAGGACCAACAACCACCTGTTGGGACTCACTTGTCCTCCCAGATGCATATACAATCCTCAGTTTCACCTTGGTTTTTCTTGGCCGCGTATTCCAAGGAGAGGAGTATCTTTTCCATAATTTTCTCATTATGTGTTAATGTCGCCATAATGTTCTTGCCGCATCGCTGTATTTCCAGATTTGGCTCCAAGATCGTGTGGTGGGTGTCTATGTATCGCAGCCTCTTTTCGGAGTTTCTTCCCCTCTGTGTTAGTTTCTCTGTCCCGGCACGCAGCCAGGGTTTTCCCCCGTGTATTTTCTAGGCTTGCTCCTCTTGGGAGGAGGCGGGGGCGGCCGAAGAGCTCCGTCTTGTTAGGCACAGCTCTCCTCACACACAGGGCACAGAGCAGGTGTGGAGAGAGATGCTGAAATGGGTGTCCTTGCCCAGCGCTTCCTGGGCAAGTTGGAATGAGCCCGTTTCTCTTCTGAGAGCAGGTCTCAAATCCCAGGCATTTATCTCTTGAGTTTTAATCTCCTGATGCATTTTTTCCCGTCAGAGGGAGACTTTGAGGTTAAAAACACTAAGTCAAAGGCAAAAGGCGTGTGGGAGGGAGTTCAGCAATTACCAGCACGTCTGTGCCACACAGGAGACTGTCCCTCTGGGTCGCTGAGGGAGGGGAGGTGTTCACATCGTTGTCACCCAAGTAACTGTGGGTTTCTGCTTCATTTTAGCTGCACGGATTCAATAAAAATGTTCTAAGGCACCACCTTCCTGTGATCTTGTAACAAATCACAACTGATAGACTTCCATTTATATCTAAAGAAAGGGTTTGAGCTGATTTACGTGTCAGACCACAGACACGAAATGTCTGGGACCTCTCTGTTTCAGGGTAATTCCAGACCATTGTCTCTTTCCCGCTGACCAGCGGCTGTCTAGCTCATGCTCTGTCCTTGACGTGTGGCCGGAGGTGTGGCTGCTTTCTGCTACAGCAGCAGGGCAGAACTGTCCTGACTTGTGACTGGTGGTTCGTGCAGGGCCACACAGCTAAGGCACCTCCTATTTAACCTCTTTCGGAAGGAGTTTTCTGCTGCTGCCTTTAAGGGATCAGCTGAGAAATATAAAATTCCATTCCTTTCCTACTGTGCTCAAAATATGAAAGATTCAATTCTCTTATCCTTGTTTGCAGTTAAAGAAGCTAAAGTTTGGAGGGACTTTCATGAGGTTCCCCCCAAATGATTTTACCTTCTTTTTATGCAGCTTCAGGCCTGTAAGACAGCCTGTCCAGTGAAATTCAGGGCAACATTTCCACCGATGCCTTAGGCCTGGTCATGTGTCATCAGTGGGAGAGCTAAGTTATGTCTCAACATAGTAAGACTTTGCCTCTGAGTGTTGGGTCCACTGTAGCATGCAGTGGCTTCCTCCTCCAGAGACACAATGACCACTAATGCCTACCCCTCCCTGCCTTCATTTGGATATCTTACTATTTCTAATCGATCCGATGTTATTAATATTTTTTTTCAAAATTTTAGATGCTCATGAGAATTAATTTCATTAAGTGGAGCCTGGATATTTCTGTAGCGTGTGCACGCGTGCACACACACGCACACACACACACACACACACACACTTTTAAATTAATATTATTCCTTAGGGCAGTTTTAGGTCTACTGAAAAAATCGACAGAGTACAGAGAGTTCTTATGTATCCCTTTACCCCTGCCCTCAGCTCCCTGCAGTTAGTGTCTTGCACTAGTGTGGTAGGTTTGTTTCAGTCGCTGAGCTGATGCTGATTGTCGTCATTAGCAGAAGCCTATGTTCACCTTAGCGTTTACTCTTTGTATGGTGCGGTTCCTTGGGTTTTGTGAAATGCATGATGTCACCATTATGTAGGACAGAATCGTGTCACTGCTCTAAAAATCCTCTGTGTTCTCCGTACTCCTCACCACCCCGCACCCCCAGCAACCACTGATCCTTTCGCTGTTGCCATAGCTTTGGCTCTTCCAGACTGTCGGACACCTGGGGTCCTGCCGTTGGTTGCTTTTTAAGAGTGGCTTCTTTCACTTAGTGGTGTGCGGGTGAGGTTCCTCTGTGTCCTCTTAACAGGATCTTTCACAGATCAGAAGGTTTTGCTTTTTTTAAAAAAGATTTTATTTATTTATCTCTTTGACAGAGACAGAGAGAGCACTAAGGGGAGATGAGCAGAGGGAGAGGGAGAAGCAGGCTCCCTGCTGAGCTGAGAGCCCAACGTGGGGCTCAGTCTCAGGCGCTTGGGATCATGACCCAAGAAAAAGGCAGATGCTTAACCAACTTAGCCGCCCGGGGGCCCTCTCTTTTTCTTGATGGAGTCCCTCTTACCAGTTTTTTCCTTCATGAATCATGCTTTTGATATCTTAAAGCTTATCACCAAATTCATGGTCCCCTAGATTTTCTCCCACGGTTTGTGTTCCAAGTGTTAGAGTTCTGTGTTTTACATTTAGATTTACAAGCCATTTTGAGTCAGTTTTTGTGAGGAGGGTAAGACTTGTGTCTAGATTTACTGCGCCGCGCGCGGATGCCGCCTGTCCCGGTGCCATCTGTTGAAACGACTGTTCATCCCTTTTCTCTACTGAATCGCCCTGTCCGGGGTCAGCGGATTATGTCTGTGTGGGTCTGCTTCTAGGCTCTCTGTTCTGTTCCATTGATCCATGTGCCTGTCCTGTCACAAACACCACACTGTCTTGATTACCACTGCTTTACAGTAAGACTTGAAGTTGGAGTGAAGTCAGCCCTCTAACTTTGTTTTTCTTCTTTAATATTGTTTTGGCTATTTTGGGTCTTTTTGCCTCTCTATATAAACTCTACAATCAGTTTATAGGCGACTATAAAGTAACTTGCTGGAATTTTTATTGAGAATGCCTTGAATCTGTAGATTTAAGTTGGGAGAAACTGACATCAATACTGAATTTTCCTATCCATGAATATGGATTCTCTTTCCATATATTTAGATGTCCTTTTCTTTTGTTTTTGTTTTTTATTTTTTTAAGGTTTTATTTATTGTTTTGTTTTGTTTTGTTTTGTTTTTTCAGTGTTCCAAGATTCATTGTTTATGGGGCGCATGGGTGGCTCAGTGGGTTAAAACCTCTGCCTTCAGCTTGGGTCATGATCCCAGGGTCCTGGGATCGAGCCCCGCATCGGGCTCTCTGCTCAGCAGGGAGCCTGCTTCCCCCTCTCTCTCTCTGCCTGCCTCTCTGCCTCCTTGTGATCTCTGTCTGTCAAATAAATAAATACAATCTTTAAAAAAAAAATTCATTGGTTATGCCCCACACCCAGTGCTCCATGCAATCCGTGCCCTCTTTAATACCCAGCACCAGGCTCCCCCAACCTCCCGCCCTCCTTCCCTCCAAAACCCTCAGTTTGTTCCTCAGAGTCCACAGTCTCTTCATTTGACAGAGAGAGACCCAGCGAGGGAGGGAACACAAGCAGGGGGAGCGAGAGAGGGAGAAGCAGGCTTCCTGCCAAGCAGGGAGCCTGATACAGGGCTGGGTCCCAGGAGCCCGGGACCGTGACCCGAGCGGAAGGCCGCCGCGCGCTGTCTGAGCCCCGCGGGCGCGCCCGGATCTCCTTGGACGTTTCCACCAGAGATCCGCAGTTCCCTCACATAGGCCTTGTGCAAACTTTGTTACACTTAAATCTAAATCTCTCTCTTTTTTGATGCTAATGTTAATGGCGATGTGATACCCCCTCCAGCTTTATTGAGGTTAATAATAGATAAAAATTGTATACATTTAAGATATACAACCTGATGTTTGACATGTTCATATTATGAAATAATCACCACAGTCGAGCTAAATAATCTATCCGTCACTCACATAATCGCCATTTTCTTTCCTTATTAAAAAATGGTTAAAAAGTTCAAGTTTCGATTGTTCACTGTTGTTAGATAGGAAACCCATCGACTCTTACATGTATCATCCTTGTATCCTACAACTGTGCAGCCTTGTTTAATCACCCCTCTGTTCCAGAAGTTTGTAGTTTTTGTCAATTCTTTGGACCTTTTACATAGACAACCATGTCATCTATGAACAGAGACATTTTTATTCCTTCCTTCTCGATCTGTGTGCCTTTTATTGCCTTTTCTTGTCTTATTGTCAACAATATATTTTCAGAGCAGCCTATAACAACAGATAGGGTTATAGCTAACCAAGTGAATCTTTTTTGGCAAGGTTTATGCTGTTTGAGTCTAAGTTCTAAATGTGTCTTCTACACATGAATTAAAATTCTTCAAAGCAGGGAATTTCTTTGAATTTATATATCCCTACAGCCTGCCACAGAGTCTGTTAATGGTACGCACTCAGTGACTGTTCAGTGGGAATTAATGTAAGGAATTAATATCTGTATCCAGGATCCCAGCAGAAAATAGAATTTACATCGGATGGTTTCGTTCCGGAGGTTGAAGACAGCAGCTCTCGACCATGGCTGTCCATTAGAGTCACGTGGGAGCTTTCATTCTCCCCCTGCTTGAGGATGGGACCAGGCTTTACAGTCAATTCCAATGGCCAGAGAAGGTTGAAAATCAGTAGAGTAATGAAAAGACTACTTGTGGAAATGTAAGCAGGCTGAGGAAACCAAAACAGGATGCTGAGACACTGATTTATTTGATAGGTGAAGATGCAGAAGTGTGGTAAGTCACTAGCTTTAGTAATGGAGGTGGTAAGTGCTCAAATGGGGAGCCACCACCAGCGATGTCATATTCTCTGCTCCAGATAAAAAGATATTCTGCCTTCTAAAATGAGTTTTTCTCCGAATCAAAATGACACATTTGACCAAGGCTGAAGTTAAAAACACCTTCAAAGTAAGCACAAGATGCTCCTCCTCTTAAAACCAGACCAAATGGATTAAGGTCAGAGTTCTCTTTGACTCAGAGTCTCAGAGTCTCAAATGACTTATGGCCTGAAATAAAACCTGTCTAGTTTCTGTGAATAATATAAGACATATGATGCTTTCTCCTCTCCTCCCCATTTTGCAGATACAATCGTGTCTGGACTTTTCTGGAAATAAATTAAATGGAAACCAGAATGACAGACACTAAATCTGCTGGCAGGTGCTCTGGGGGAGAGGGTCAGGGAGATGGAAGAAGATGCTGACCTTTGATTAGAGTAAAAAGCTAGAGACATGGATTTGCAGAGCTTGGTTTCTCCCAGCATTGCTGAAGATAATAGATGCACCCTAGCTTTTCCTTGTAGCAAAGAACTTAAGGCAGATATATTTTTAATTCATCTGCTACTCCTTGTTGACAAGACTATGTATTGTCTAAATCTTCTGAGACCATCATATGCCTCTTAAAGTAAAGTGGCCTTGCCGTTTGGTGTAATAGTGATAGCGTTTGCCTTTAAAATCTTTTCCACTTGTCATAATTCCCTCCCAACTCCTGAAGTCATTCAGTTTTATGCCCGTTGTGTGTCCTGTACTGTTCATGCCGGGGTCTTTTCCCACTGCAGAAGGTGTGATACAACTGGTAAGGATTTTTGGGAGCAGCGTGTGCCTTGCAGCTCCCCACAGTCCCCATCCCTGCCTGCTAATGCTTGGTGGAGTTGGGTTGTCTGTCTAGATGCTGGAGGCTTCTGAATGTGCACCTCCTGTCCTGCCTCAGCCAGCTCCCAAGGACAGAGAAGAGGGGCAGCAGATGTGTGTGTGTGCGCACACGTGTATTTTGTTTGGGGTTTTATTATTTTGTTTCCATGCAGAATACTTTCTAAAAATGACTTTGGATATTTGGACTTCTATGAGCATGGACTTATAACCCAGTCCTTATCCTCTAGATTATGTAAACACTATATTCATAATCCTAAATGAAATTCAAGTATGACACTTTATATGGAAAGTTCCAAAATGTACCTCAATTAGACGAATTGAGACAGTTCAGTATTTGAGAAGTATCATGCAATTATGTAGATTAAAAACTACATCAGAGATATTAAAAAATGTTTGTTTTACTTTGATCAATAAATGAACCAAAATCAAGTGGTTTATAATTATAAACATTATAATTATAAACATTAAAACAGCCTCCATGTTGGTGGTAAGAGAAACTGACTTTTTTCCAGTACCACTTAATTGGCGAAGGAGTCAAGTTAAATATATGCCTTCACTGCCTCAAATTATTTGTTAAGAACCAATATCTAGGTACTAACCTATTTTCTGTTATGCATGGGTTTAAACTGAATAAAATTTAGGGTTCAACTTGTAGAGAAATGACTATGATATAAAAGCACTAAAGAGCTGTGTGGAGACAAAAAGAAGGAAGGAAGGAAGGGTGGGTGAGATGAGCGTTTAAATCAACAGACAAAACTCCCCCATGTGGGTGGGCCTCACCTAATCGTTGAAGACCTGAACCGAACAGAAAGACCAGTCTCTGCCGAGTAAGAGGGAATTTTCCGGCAGATGGCCTTCATGTCACCGGCTCCACCAGCTCTCCTGGCTCTCCATTCTGCCAAGCCCCAGTGCGGGTTTGGACTGGTCAGACCTCATAACCCATGAGCCGGGTCCTTGTAATGACTACACACACACACACACACACACATCCTGTTAGTCCTGTTTCTCTTGAAGACCCTGACTAATCACACACCCCTTCATTCTCCGTTGTTAACACACACACACAAAGTCGTCCCGAGTACTGTAAAACAGTACTTTTACAAAACAGAAGAGTCTCGTCCCAGATACAAGCCTTTATCCGCAAGAGAGGCCAGTGGTAAAAACCAAATCATGGTGTAAATACCTTGCTCATGAAGAACTCCGAGGCATGAAGCTGTCAGAATGCCTGCCCTGGCCACTGTCTGCACCCACGGTCCATGCCACTGCCCCGAAGGCTTTGCAGAGCGCCCAGAAGACCTCTGTGACCCTCACACACACTGGATCTCTCCGACAGAACACCCAAGCCAGAAGGCCGGTGATGCTGTGAGCGCGCCCGTCTCCGCGAGTATGGAATGGGCCCCTCCGCCGGCCTGGTGCCTGGTGCCACCTTCCACCAGGACTCCTTGCTGGTCCAGGCTCGGAGGCAGACAGGAGGTGGGGGCCAGTCCTACAGCCAGGAAGCACTTGCTTCTTACAGAGCTAGCAGGTCCTACAGACTCTCAGTTGTGTCCAAAATCTAGCGTTCCTCCTTTCCGGTTTGTTTTTGGTTTTGTTTTAACCAATTTTTTAGAGCTGTTCTGGGTTCACACAGCCTTCATTACAGCGCCCTCTGCTGCCGCCTCCAGCCACTGCGTTCTCTCCTTCCTGCTGGACACGTATTGCCTACGGCCACCGGCGCTGTGCCCTGCCCTTGAACGTCTGTTAAGAGAGTACATCTCATATTAAGTGTTCTTAAAAAAAAAAAAAAAAAATATATATATATATATATATACATATATATATATATATATATATAAAATAAATTTGATTCTGTAAATAATAAAAAGAAAAAGAAAATGGAAGCAAGAGCTCAGCCATGACAAAGTAACCCACAAGGGTAGGGAAGAATTGCTGACAGGGCCCCAGGCCTGTGGAAGCCCCAGGCCCTGGCCACACTAGCCCCCCAGAGCGCTTCGCCAGGTGATCACCAGTGGGGTCGTCTTGGGGACGTGTGCTGGGCCTCAGGACCAGCAGGGCTCTCTTGCCCCCTCCAGCAGGAGCCCTGAGAAGATGTCCTTGTCTCCCTGGGAGCCCAGCAGAGCTGCATTCCAGCAGAGAAAGCAAAGGCCAGCTCCCAGGGAGGTGGCCAGGAGGCTGGGGAGCCCGTGCTCAGGGAGGCCACCTCCCCTGAATGGGTCCCTGCTCAGTGGATTGAGGCTTCTGTCACTTGTGACCAGGAGATTTCTAAGGGATTCATTTTAATAAAAATAGTATTTAAGATAGATAAAACTTGAGGGCATCTGTCGTATTTGTTGATAAATTACTAAACATTTAAAAAATTTATTTATTTATTTATTTGACAGATCACAAGCAGGCAGAGAGGCAGGCAGAGAGAGGGGGGGAAGCAGGCTCCCTGCTGAGCAGAGATCCCGCTCTATCCCAGGACTCTGGGATCATGACCTGAGCTGAAAGCAGAGGCTTTAACCCACTGAGCCACCCAGGTGCCCCACTGATCATAATTTTTAAAATCAGCAATTATACGAGATGAAACAGTTAAGTTTCCTCATTCAGTTTGTATCTTTTCTATCCAGGGTCTTGTGACCCGATTCTACCACGACAAACTAAATTCCACTCTGCAGTGTGGGTAGATTACTTAGCAGGCACAGGATGTTACCTGTGAAGTGACCCAACCCATGTGGTGTTCCTCAGGCGCCTCTGGAGGGAAAAAACTAGAAATCAATAAAAACCTTTGAGTCCACAGATGGAAGACATTTTCAGTGATGTTTCCACTGGTCTGAAGCAAATAATAATAATAATAAATAAAAAGTCAAATTCTCGGGGTGCCTGAGTGGCTTCAGTGGGTTAAGCCTCTGCCTTCGGCTCAGGTCATGATCTCAGGGTCCTGGGATCGAGTCCCGCATCGGGCTCTCTGCTCAGCGGGGAGCCTGCATCCCCCTCTCTCTAGCTGCCTGCCTCTCTCCCTACTTGTGATCTCTGTCAAGTAAATAAATAAAATCTTCAGAAAAAAAGTTAGATTCTCATTTTTTCTATATTCTTAACCAAAGGAAACATTTCTTGTAAACTGGGAAAAACAGTGAAGTGAGCATGTGCCACTGTTCCAAGCTCTTGGCCTATGGATGGGTAGAGAACCAGGGCCAAACCTCCTGCCACCTCAGCACATTTGTCACCGTGCACCCATAAAACCTTATGGTCCCCCAGAGTTCAAGTTAAAATTCACAAAGAAATGTACGAATTAAAAATCCGTGCAGTTTTGTAAGGTCAAAACACCAATTTCTTTCTTGGTCGTGTAAGAATAAGGTTTTTACTGGGAAATTATACCCCACACTTTACTGGTCCTGCATATGCCCCAGTGTACAGTCACCTTAGTGCCCCCCAGTTCCAAGCCTCTGAGCTTTGAGTCTGTGTCCCCATCAGACAAATAGACACCAAGGTAAGCTCATTCACACAACAGTGCCAACCAGTTTCTCAGACGTTCCTTAAACCGTCGCCACAGCATTCCGCAGCCCGAGAGAACCAGCTTTCCTCTTCGTTATGGAATAAAAGCTAGGAAAATGCCATTATTCACAGTAACGGGAGTCTATATACTTTAAAAACTAGTGTTATTTAATGTGAACTTTTTGGGGGGAAATCAGTTATATTTTCCTGAAGTACCTTCCCAGCGGTCTGTAAATGACAATGCAGGTGACTGCTGAGCACTGCTTAGGTGACAATCTGCATTACACAGCAGCTGAGGACGGAGGGGGGCCAGATGCTGGGTGACAGACGAGCACCTGCTCTTCCAGGCAGGCGAGTGGTGGCCAGAGCCCGGGCATGCCTACCCTTGCATCCTCTAGAAACAGGCGGGATAACAAGGTAGCTTCTAGAAATCCCTACGCCTCCAAGAGAGTATAATTTTTCATAATATTCCTAGCTTAAAAAACGAAACAAAACCAAGAAGTCACTGTTCTGACATTGGAAAAACCAAATCCAAATTCACATGTTTTGGAGTCTGTCGATGGAAAGGTGATACAGAAGCTTTCCAGTCTTTGGAGAGGTTAAAGACTGGTTTCAATGATTTCAGTAAGAAAACCCACCAATGTGTTCAAATTAAAATCTAGAGAAAAAATGATTCTTTTTTTTTTTTTTTTTTCATCAAAAACAAGCCAAAGGGGCAGCTGGGTGGCTCAGTGGGTAAAGGCCTCTGCCTTCGGCTCAGGTCATGATCCCAGGGTCCTGGGATCGAGTCCCACATCAGACTCTCTGCTCAGCGGGGAGCCTGTTTCCTCCTCTCACTCTCTCTGCCTACTTGCGATCTCTGTCAAATAAATAAATAAAATCTTAAAAAAGAAAAAGCCAAATTAAGTAAGAAAATACTGTAATGAGAAACTTTCTTCCCAGAGGATCTATTTTGAAGAGCCACAGAATCAGAAGAAAGCAGGCCATTATCTTTGGAACCAGTACTGAAATCGTCCGCACTCATTACATCTGTTGATCTTTCTTTGATTCTATTAACTGACACTCAAGTTTTCCGATAAAAAGTATAATTTATCTTCTTTCACTGCTGTGGTATGAGGCCCCCAGTCTTTGAAAGCCTGTATCTGAGAGCTATCTGGATCATATTATACGTTGATTTGCTCTTGGCTTTGAAAACAGTTTGAGTTCTGTTGCAGCCCTGTTTAAGAGTATCTATTGAAACACTCTGGTACAATCCATGTGCCTGGCTTTTGACACCTGCTCCAGCAATAGAAATGCCATTTGCGTAATGCGCATGTCAGCCTATGGTGCACAGCAGTGTAATCCCAGGCTTGAGCAGGAAATCAGTAGTTGTAGCCCCTGAAATATTGTAAAGAGATGAAGAAAATAGGAATTTTTAATTATTTTTAATGTCTTGGCTATTTAAACTCACTGGACTTTTAAAATGGATTTCCCTAACAGGACTCAGGGATCCTGCGGCTACCAGTTTGCTTGGTGACGTGAAGGTGAGTTTTCAGCCTCCTTGTGGCCCTTCCAGGGGATGCCCCAGCTGATGGGGTAAGTCCCCAGAGCCAGGCCCATACGTTAGCCTGTGGCAGGTGCCCTTTATAAAGGGAGGCTCCCTGAGGCATGTAACACAAGTCTTCACAGCGAGACGGCGTGAAAAGGGTTAGTCCTATCCAAAGATTTTTGCTCTGTAGTTCAGGAGTAAAAGAGCTGAAGGCACTTATGTGGCAATTAAGTATGAATGTGCTCATTTCCTGCCAGGCCAGCGATGACTCTCACCCGGGGAAACCTTCCACCGAGTCTGCACTGTGCAGACGATGCAATCAGAGCTTCTGTGGGGGTGACGTGCGGCAGCGGCTCCAGACAGAAAGTAAGATCACGTTGTGCGCTTGATGAGTAAGCGTTTCTGTGGGGGATAAAGGACACGGACAGCCATGGCCCACCCCAGCTGTCCGTGCCATCGTCGTCATGGTTATCCTTAGAAAAATTAGGAGGTTTCCAGTTCATAGAAATGCTGAGGAAGTGTAAAGTTTGCTGGGTGCAAGGAGCTGAGCCTCAGTTTCCTCCGTTAGTCTGGTTTCTACCTTCTGACCTTGGTTTCTACCTACCTGCACCTTGGCAGCCAGCAGGCCCCGTTTGGGGAAGTGTGGCTGCTGGGCAGGCCCTCTCCGCTCCCTGGATCCTGTTTGGGAAGCGGGGCCCCCGTTTCTGAGGCTCCCCGTTTGTGAAGGTCCTCATCAGCACGGCACATGGGGAAGGATGACAGGGATGCTTCCCTCTCTGTGCACGTATCACCAGAACGCCGTCCGCATGCTTGCTGGCTTCCTTCTGTGCCCGTGGGAACCCACGACAGGAGCCTTCCGTGCCTGTGGGAGCACAAGAAGCCGGTGGTAGATGCAGGGGACCCAGCAAGCAAGCGTGCGGTGCCCTGGCTGGAGCTGCCCGTCCTGGCTGCAGAGTCTCCGGGGGCCACCGCAGGACCTTCTGCCCTTCGCTCTTTAACGGCGCGGGTGTCGGATGAATCGCTCCAGTGCATGAGTCACGTGTGTTTGCCTGAAATCACATACAGCAAGCTATCCTGTGAGGAGTCTGGCTGGCAGCATGGCTCGAGTCCTCTCCGTGTCACGGGTTCCCAGTGCGTCAGGGCTGGATGCCTGCGCGAGTCCTGCCGATGTGCAGGGGCGTGCGGTGCCTCCCAGGCGGGGCCACCTCCCTTCGGTGTCGCATCAGCCACAGCGCCGGCGCCGGCGGTGACTGCAAGGAGCGTGAACACTGAAGCCTGGGCCCAGACACAGCCTCATACCTTTTTGGGGAGGGGGGGGGGGGGGCACATTGTGATTTCAAAGAAGATATAAATAGTTTTAACATGTAAAATTTGAGAATGTTGACATTAAAAACGTCTAGATTCTGGCTTCTCCAGAAAAATCAGTAGCTCCAAGCCTCCAGCATGGCAGGAGCCGCCTGGGCTGAGAAACGATGACTTTACAGGATGGTCCTGAGCTCTGTGTGTGCCCAGGCCCTTCCAGATCCATCCACTCACCACTTGGCTCCTGGAGGCAGGCAGAAGGTCACCTGCTTTGGAGAAATGAAGGCGACCTTGTCCTCAGAACAATGCCAGAGCCTCAGGGTGAACCTGGAGCACCCCCGGCCCCAGGGTTCTGCTCCCACTCCTCCATGATTCCTCTAGCTTCATAGGTAGAGCCTTTGACTCACTATTATTTTTTTGTTTGACAAGGTCGCTGTAGGAATTTCCCCTAAAGGCAAGCCCAGCCCAGGTGCCAGCATCAGACTGCCGAGGCCGCGTGGCAGCAAGAGAGGGGATGGGGGTCCTGGGACATGGGACACAACAAGTTTGGATCCATGCTGTCTGGGCTAACGGGTGCCAGGTTCTAAAAAGTTCTCCCGTAAGTTTTCAATGGGGCATGCACATTTAGAGAAAATACATTGTTTACTGGCACCATTTCACCTAAGCATTAGGAAAAAAATAAGAAAGGTAGAGCTTCTCATAAAATATTGTTTCATTGAGTAAGTGACTTGAATATTTCAAGAATTCAGGATTAAAGTTATTCCTCATGTGCAAAGGGGTATAAATGATGACCATTAAAAAAGACATTAGAGGCATGGATTAAATTATGTTGTTTTATAGGGTTTATTCAGCACATTAATGTGTTTAATGACCAATATATTTTTGCTATTGACATAGAGAGAGAAGACAGATGCTAACAGCAATTCACTTTTTGAACCGAATCTGTTTCATTCTTAATTTCTTTTTTTTTAAATTTCTTATTTTTTATAAACATATATTTTTATCCCCAGGGGTACACGTCTGTGAATCGCCAGGTTTACACACTTCACAGCACTCACCAAAGCACACACCCTCCCCAATGTCCATAACCCCACCCTGTTTCATTCTTAATTAAGATTTTTTTTCCCTTCATGACACCAAAAGCAAAGCAAAAATTTTTTTTAAATGGGACTATAGTGGCGTGCCTAGTGGGTTAAGTGGTCCAACTCTTAATTTATAGCTCAGGGTCGTGAGATCAAGCCCCTCGCCAGGCTCCGTGCTTGGGTGTGGCATCTGCTTCAGATTCTCTTTTTCCCTCTCCCTCTGCCCCTCCTCCTCCTTCTCTGCAAATAATGGAAAATAATGAATGAATGAATGAGTGAATGAATGAATAAAAAGTGGGACTATAGCAAACTACAGAGCTCCTGCACAGCAACGGAAACCATCGGTAAAATGACACATTAACCTGTGGAATGGGAGAAAATATTTGCAAGTCATCTAAGGAGTTTATATACAAAATACATGAAGAACTCATACAACCCAGTAGAAAAAAATCCATTAAAAAACGAGCAGAGGGCCTGAGTAAAGATTCTTCCCAGTAAGACATATAGAGGGTCAGCAGGTGCATGAAAAGATGCTCCACATCACTCATCATCAGGGAAATGCAGATCAAACCCCAGTGAGATCCCACCTCACACCTGTCAGCGTGGCCATTAACGAAAAGACAAGAAATAAGTGTCGGCAAGGATGTGGGGAAACCCTCGTGCACGGCTGGAGGGGATGCAAGCTGGCGCGGACGCTGTGGAGAACAGGATGGAGGTTCCTCAAAAACACTAAAAGTATAACCACCCTATGACCCAGCAATTCTGTTCCGGGGAATACACCGGGAGGAAACGAAGCAGTGTCTCAAAGAGAGGTGTGCGGCCGCGTTCACTGCAGGATTATTCACGGTGGCCAGGACAGAGAGGTACAGTACCCACCCGTGGGTGAAGGGAAAAAGAAGGTGCGGTCCCCGTGTGTGAGGGAATGTTACGGAGCCGTGAGAACGAAGGAAATCCTGCTGCTGCAACAGCGGGCGGGCTCGGACGATGAAATGCGTCAGACAGAAAGATAAATTCTGCCTGCTGTCACTTATGCATGGAATCTTAAAAAAAAAGTTCAAACTTGCAGAAACAGAGAATAGAATGGGTTTGTCTGAGGGCTGGGAGCAGAGGGAGAGTTTGTTAAAAGGGTAGATACTTCAGCTATAGGATGAATAAGGTTTGAGGGGCGCCTGGGTGGCTCCGTGGGTTAAGCCGCTGCCTTCGGCTCAGGTCATGATCTCAGGGTCCTGGGATCGAGTCCCGCATCGGGCTCTCTGCTCAGCAGGGACCTGCTTCCCTTCCTCTCTCTCTCTCTGCCTCTCTGCCTGCTTGTGATCTCTGTCTGTCGAATAAATAAACAAATCTTTAAAAAAAAAAAAAAAAGAATTAGATTTGAGAATCTAAGGTAAAATGTAGTGACTTTAGTTGCTAATACTGTATTGTGCCCTTGAAATTGACTACAGTAGGACTTAAATGTGCTCAAAAAAAAAAAAAAAAAAGATGTGAGGCGACACATGTGTTTAACTAGATGGAGCGGATCCTGTCCCCACACGGAGACCAGACCGTGATGTACGCGCTAAATAGCTTACACCTTGTCAGTTGTTCCTCAAGAAAGCTGAAATTTAAAACTTTTTCCTTCAAAAAAAAACCCCTCTGAGAACCAGAAAACCCCAAAAAGCATTTAGGACGTAATCAAGCAGTCGCTGAGACCCCCTCTCAGTGAGGTCGCAGCGGCGCACTCTGTGGGAGTCCCGCGGTCTCCCTGGCAGACACGGCTTCGGGCCGTCACTCGTTGGGTCGGAAGCATCTGGCCCAGGGAAACACGGGCACTCGGGCCTCCCGGAGCGCGGCAGGGAGAGGTGGCAGCACACTGCTGACGTCGCGGCCGCTTAGTCTGGACGCAGCCCGACCATGAGTAAGGCTGCCATTTCTAGAACGTGCGAGAGGACCTGTTCGGGTGGTTTTGAGATCGTGCGAGAGGACCTGTTCGGGGGAATCAGGGTAAGCGTCGGGTGCAGTTCAGAAGACGCCCTCCGGCAGGGGGTCGGGGGTCATGGAAATGTGGTGGTGACGACAAACGCTTCTCAAGTCCTCACCAGCCAGACACTGGAGCCCCACCGGGACCTCCTGGTCTTGGCGGACTACCCACTTTCCCTTTCTTCTTGTTAGGATCCAGAGTGAAGAAGAGGAGAAAATAAGCGGTTGAGTAACGGCTCTGATGGTGGGGCGCCGGGATGGCTCAGGTCACAGTCTCAGGCTCATGAGATTGAGCCCCACGTGGGGCCTGGACTTGGATAGAGTCTGCTTACGATTCTCTCTCTCCCTCTGCCCCCCGCCCCCCGCCCAAGTGATAATAAATTAAAATAAAATAACTGCTTTGGTGGATGCTGGTGTACTCCTGGATCTCCCCCGCACCTGGCTCTCCGAGACTCCAGGAGTTCGAGGCCCAACTGACTAAGCCACCCCGGTGCCTAGAAGCCCTTTTAAAAGTCATTTAGTCACTGCAATCGCTTGGTAACTGTTAACAGCACCAAAACTATTCGTGATAATTATTGACCATAATCGTTGACAATTTATAGCAGGAGGTAGCAGATTAGGCCCACAGTCCCCTTTTGGGCAGCCTTCGAGCTAAGAATAGTTTTCACATTTTTAAATGGTGGGGGGGGGGGGGGAGAAAAGAAGACCACTATTTAGTGACATGTGAAAGTTATAGGAAATGCAAGTTGTGTCTGTAACACATGTCCAAAATAAAGTTTTATTGGAACACAGCCACGCTCTCCCATTTACAGACGGTCTGTGGCTGCTTTCCTGTTCCCGTAGGAGACTGAGGAGCTGGGACAGAGGCTTGCAAACCACACATGTTTACCAGCTGGCCCTCCATGGAAGGTGTGCCGGCCTGTGACAGAACAAAGTATTCATTTCTTCCTTAGGTCACCCCTTGCCTGTTACCATAATATTGTAGATGGCCGGCTATGAAGATATGTATAAGTTTATCAAAGGTATTTGGAAAAGAGGGAAAAATCAGAACCACATGAAATGGACAGTTGTGAAATTAGATGGAAGGGCACCTTCCCAAGATGGATTTGAATTTCACAGTCTGTAAAGACTGGAGATTCTTAGACAAGCTCTGGGATTTGGAGGTTGGGCTCATATCCACCGTGTGCGTGAAAACACAACACTGCACAGGAGGGTCAAAACCCCAATTAAAGTGGAAAGGTTTGGAAAATGCTCTGTGGAAGAGACACCTGCACCCGTGTGTTCACCACAGCATTATTTACAGCAGTGCGGCTGTGGGAGCAGCGTCCTGGCCCATCCGTAGAGGAATGGGTAAAGAAGGCGTGGCATACACGAACGTGGAATATTACTCAGCCATAAAGAAGGAAATCCTGTCATTTGCATCAACATGGATGGACCTGGAGGGCATGATGCCAAGTGAAATAAGCCAGTCAGTGAGAAACAAATACTGTATGATCTCATCTGTATGTGGAATTTGAAGAAAAAGAAAGAAAGAAAGAAAGAAAACACCCAATGTCATAGAAAAAGAGATCAGATTTGTGGTTCCCAGATGCAGGGACAGTGCGGGGAGAAGGGATTGGAGAAAAAGTGGTCAAAAGGTACAAGCTTCCCGTGAGAAGACAGGAGCGAGGGTGTGAGACGCACGTGGACCGGAGCCACCACAGCCACACGGTGCACGGGGAGGTTGTTGGTACAGGGAGCAGCTCCAAAGGGAAGAGATCTCCTGGGAATCTGATTGAAATGGTGGGTGCCCACCAAACTGACAGTGGGGAGCATTTCACAATATTTTAAGTCAAGTCGCTGTGCTGTACGCCAGTTGTACCTTAATAAAATGGGGACAAAGTCTTTTAGAATGGACAGGTTTCAGTTTGCACGACATTGACACTGTTGGCATTGTCCCTTGGCTGATGGCTAAGCAATGTTTTCTTGGGAACGGGGCGAGGTCCAGAGTGACAGCAGCTAGTGGAGGATGTGGACATTATAACGGGCGTCCTCAAGACACGAGAGGAGGACACGAGATGCTGATAATCGTGGCAGGGACGTGCGCCACAGACCGGATATAACCTGCCCCTGCCCCCACCGTGGGTGCCTGGTGTGCCCCGCCCAGAGGGCTGAGTTGGAATTACTGACTCACATTCCTATTACTCTGCTGCTCAGATTGTTTCTTGGATTTTTTTTTTTTTTGAGTGGTTGGTTTTTTTGCTTTTTAGAATGTTTGCTACATTCGACAACCAAAGAATCGACGTGACATGGTAACACCTGAATGCATAGAGTTTAAGAGACTATCGGCATCACTGGGCTGAGAGCGTTCCTCCTAGCGCACCCCGCACCAAGGTGCAGAGAAGCCCCCAGATTCTCACCCACTGCCACCTTTCGGGTTTAAAAATATAGTTTTAAAATAGAGACCTGATTTCCATCCTTGACCATGGGTCAGGTTGCTTACATCCATAAGGCACAAAGAACCCAAGCAGCGAGAAGATCCTTAAAATAGAAATATATCGTTAGCCTCAAGGGCCTGGGTCAGCACTACAGGACTTCAAGGGCCTATGAAACCATCTGAGACTTGAAAAAAGGAAGAAAAAAATGTACATTTCAAAACTAATCTCTGTTTAATTAACTGTTTACAAAATATAGCATTGGATCAGCAGTTGGACTCGGTTTTCTGCGATAGAGTTGTTCGCCCGGCGGTCACAGGAACCACACCCTACTCTCTGTCCTGGCCTTCCCCGCATTTTCACATAAGGAGAATAGACGAAGAATGACAAACATGAAGTCCGGTAAGACCAGAGCGTGAACAGAAATCCCGCCGGGTGGGAGGAGCCACAGGGCAGGCAGAGGTGACCTCGGGCAAAAAGCTGTGTGAGGAGGGGCCGCCCCGCATCCAGGGGAAGGGGAACAGATCACACTCGCATTTCTAGATTTTCTGGTTACTACATTATTAAATTAAAAAGGAACAGGGGAGCTTAATTTTAATACCATATTCTATTTAACTTAATATACCAAAATATAATTTTGACATGTAATTGAAATCAGCACTTTTAGTGAGATTTTTGCTGAGTGGACGTGATTAAAGCTGCTTGAAGTGGAGAGCAGTGTAGCGTTCATCTAGGTGAAGCAGCTTTTATAGGTGCTTTTGGCCAGACGGGACTTCAGGAAACTGTTCATCTTTTTGAGAATCTTTTTGAGAATCTTTTCCTAATGCATGGGGCAGAAGGATCCCTGATTAGGATACTTGGGAACATCTCACATGAATTATTTTAGAATTGCTTTCTTGGGTACCTCGCAATTTCTAGTGTCAACAAAGCCTGTTACATCCCTTCCCCCAAAGAACTTGTGCTCACAAAACGTGTGTGAGCTGGTAAGGAAGTAGGAAGCAGAAAGTGAGATTGCGCGAAACGAACAGGCCAAGGACAAGTAAGTACACACGTGTCCCCTGTTCTGTGAATGCTCGTCAGTAGTTCAACCGGACATGCTCAGAGACAGTGGGGGCGGACTTGGGGCTGGAGGCCTCTAACCCCAGACACAGAGGACCCCCGCAGGAGCTAAAGGGCTCCAAGCCACACCCTGGCTGGAGGCCAGCTCACACAGCTCACTGGGAATCCAACCTGTGACAGAGGAACAATAGAAGCAGTTGTTTCCCAAACTTCGGACCGGATTAAGAATGACCCGCATACTCACTAAGAATGCAGATTTGAGGCCCAAAGCAAGAAACTCTTGCTTGAGCAGCCCCTGTGAATGGAAGTGGAAGTGTCAGTACCACAGAGGAAGGAAGGAACCTGGGGTTCTAAGCGCTGCTGCCCTCCCCGACACACACATCCCTCTGCACCGCCTCCGGCTCCCAGCTGCCTCCTTGTCCATTTACAGCAGGGAGGACATGGGCTCACCTTGGTCAGGGCAGATGTTTCTTCTGTTTGTTGGCTACAAGGGATCCTGAACTTAGGTTTCAGAGTCCACCTGCTGTTGGCAAAGAACCCTACTTTTCTTTCAGGGTGTGTGTCTGTGATTATTAAAGGGAGTGCACTGGGACACTGTGAAATCCTTAAACAGGAACCATGGCTTTTAGTCTTTGAGATGATCATCCCTGTAGCAGGCTCTCTGCCAGCCAGGACCTGCTGCACTCCTCTGTCCTGTGTTTTAAAATATGGTGTAATTAGAACATAGAGCAGACATGTCCTGAGGATGAGAACAAGACCTCAGATAAGCCCAGGAGAAGATGCCTAACTCCATTAGTCGTGAGGCAAGTGCAAATTAAAACCATGGGGGGGGTATCACTACAGACCTAACAGAAGGGCTGAAATACAAAATACTGACAATATCAAATGCTGGCAAAGATGCGGAGAAACCGAATCACTCCTGCATACTGGAGGGAATGTGAGTTTGTGTAGTCACTCTGGAAAACAGTGTGGCAGTTTTTACAGAACTAAACACACAATCACTGTACGACCAAGAAAGAAAAACTTGGACATTTATCCTTCAGTAATGGAAGCTAATGTTCACACAGAAACCTATATGCAGACGTTCAGCGCAGCTTTATTTGTAGTAGCCAAAAACTATAAACACCCCAGATGTCCTCCTGTGGGTGAATGGTCACATAGACTCTGGTATCTCCACACCATGGAATTCTACTCAGCAAGCAAAATAACTATTTATTTATGCAACAGATTACAAGGGCGTTCTAAAAAGTAAAAAATTCAATTCCAAAAGATTACTGTTAAAAAGCAATTCACCTGAGTAAATATTTTTAAATCCTTTTTTAAAAAAGATTTTATTTATTTATTTGACAGACCGAGATCACAAGTAGGCAGAGAGGCAGGCAGAGAGAGAGGAGGAAGCAGGCTCCCCACTGAGCAGAGAGCCCGAGGTGGGTCTTGATCCCAGAATCCTGAGATCATGACCTGAGCTGAAGGCAGAGGCCCCACCTGCTGAGCTGCCCAGGCGCCCTGTCACCTGAGTGAATTTTCAGGATGTTACCGGCTTCATTCAGTGATCTGTGAATTGGGTAGCATCCTATCTAGCAGATTAGGAAGGAGACCTATTTCACACATGGTACAAAACAGAAGACTTTTACAGGCAGAGGGGGCAGGACAAAGATGTTACCAGCAAAGAGTGGGTTGTTTTAGGCCAGGCCACCTTCTTTTGGGGGAAGGCCAAAGGTCCGTCAGGCAGATGGCCTCCCTAGTGCTGACCAGGTAATCCCAGACTGACGGGTTAAGATTACAGTCCTGGGAGAGGCTGAAACCACAATTAGGTTAGATATTAACTCTTGGTATGCTGACATGAACTTATCTCAAATGACTCCATTTTGGCTGTTTTATCTTTCTCTTTTTTAAAGTAATCTCTATGTGCAGTCTCTATGGGGCTCGAACTCATGACCCTGAAATCAAGAATCATCTGCTTTACTGACTTGAGACAGCCAAGTGCCCCTTGTTTTTCTCTTTTTAACAATACCACACGATTCCATTTATATGTCATTCTTGAAATGTTAAAATTCTGGAGATGGAAACCAGACTAGTGAAGAGGAATGCCTGGTTACCTGGTTACCCAGGTTAGGGATGGCATGGGGGGACAGAGGTCACCTGAGGGGGTCTTGTGGTGATGGAAGTTCTGTGTCTTGACTATGTCAGTGTCCTGGTTGTGACATCATCTTGTAGTTTTGGAAGACATTACCCTCTGGGGAAGTTGGGTGTTGGGTGCTTATGATGTCTCTGTATTCTTTCCTACAACCATATGTCAATGTGCAGTTTTCTCTAGATGAAAGTTTAATTTAGTAAGATGTAGTATAACTGTAGATGTCTTATACACCCCAGCCCGCCCACACACAAGCATACTGTCCCCTTACCCTCACTGGCATTTGAATTTCTGAACTCTTCTAAATGGCAACTAAAAGGCCCAAATGATTAATTCGCCATTTGAAAGTGGTTATTAGCTGCTGTTTGTCAAAAGAATCTATCATTTTTATCCATTTCATGTCACTGAATCATCTCCCCTTATCCATATCTCTGAAGGCACACAGCCAAAAGTTCTGTATAAGCTTTTTTAGTTCTATCAAAGCAACATTTGTGATTGGAGATGGGGATGCTGAGCTGGTTTTGCTAAGCTGCGTATGACAGAATGGGTAAATAGAAGTGAGTGGTGCCAGGGGCAGTGAGATTCGGAGGACGGGAGACCACGGCCCATAAAGCAGGGACGGTAAGTGAGATATTTCAAGTAGGCAAGATTGCTTCGGTGACAATACTTACAATCTGCAAGCAAGTGCAACCGGGGACTCAAGGATTGCACAGGCCATGGGCTCGTACATGTGGGAGAGAAAGTCTGCAAGCAAGGAGAGCCACCGCTCTAAGGCCGTCCTCCTCTTCCTCTTTACCAGAAACACAGAAAACCCACGTCAAAAATAAATGCACTGAGCAAGCTGGCTCCATCGCTGAACATCGTAGGTGCTCCTGGGAGTAACAAATGAATAACGGAGCACTTGAAAGGCGAAGACATTTGTATAATCATGGAGTCTGCTGAGGGAGGACCAGCCGTAATGAAAGCCACAGGGAAAGCGCAGGACAGAGCATCCTGGCTAAGCCTCTAATTGCACTTTTCAACGGGAGTAAAGCCCTTTCAGGCATGTACCTTTCATTCCCCTAGAAACTCATCACTGAATTTCCAAAGAACAAAATTAATCCAATGAATAGTCCTTAGAATTCTTCTTTACTCATTTGGAAGGACAAATGAAGCGTAAATATTCCAGAAAAAAAATCAATTTCTATAGTTTTCCATAAAGCACTCTTTTCTTTGTCCTGAACTCAGCTTTCTGATCTAGAAACCTGTATGAACGTCCTTCCCAAGGCAGACTAGGCCCAGTGGCCTCCAGCCCCCACCGCTCTGGGGTTGTCCCACCCACAGTTGCTCCAAGGCCATCATTTCTACTCATCTCTAGCTGGGTGGAGGTACTCCGTTCACAGCTTTGGATAATGCTCTAGTCCTGTGCCATGCAAATGCAAAACACAGAAGAGCTCCTGGTTTCTCACATTCCTTCTTGATGGTCCACGGAAACAATTTTAGCGGAAAGAGACAGCATCGCAAACCTACACCATCTTCTCTGTGAGGTTCCCCAATGCCTGTGTCATCCTTCTCCTTGTCCTAGTTCTGGATTGCTGCAAAAATTAGTATTATAAAACAACATCGACTTTATTATGCCCTTTGGATTCTGCAGTCAGGAATTTAGACAGAGCCCCAAGAGCATGGCTTATCTGCTCCACAGAGTCCGGAACCCCAGCTAAGAGGACCAAAAGACGACCAGGGGCTTCTTTCCTCACTCATCCAGCGAAGCTCATCCAGGCCTGAGCTCCTATACATGGCTTTCTGTGAGGCTTGGGCTTCCTCCCAGCATGTCTGCTTCAGGCCAGGTAGGCTTCGTACATGCGGGCCCTCCCATTCAGTGGTATGGTCTATGTACCCCACTTTCTATCTGGGCAGGCTTCTGACTCTTTGACCAACAGAATAGAGTGGAGGGGACCCTGTGTGACATGAGGCCATCTGCATCAGCTGACTTCCACACTACCCTCTAACTGACCATAGATATAGGGACCAACCAAGCTGGCCCCAACTGGACGGCCAGCCCAGATGACTCAGTAACCAGATGTACAATGATCAGGTGGTTGTGGTTTGAAGCCACCATCCGCTGGCAGAAGCTAATGGATATGCATGTATTTGGGTCAGTACGTTATGATGTCAGTAGCTTCACCAGAGTTCCTGCTCCATGAAGAAAGGCTCCAGGTGCACTCTACTCACCATCTCATTGCTGGTGTTTAAAACAGCACCTGGCACAGGGAGACTCAGTAATGATTTATTGTTGAGTGAATTACGTGAATAGTCCTGAGTCTCCACTGGGCCTATTCCCACGCTGTCATAATCATGTCTATGTGCCGTGTATCGACCCGACTTCAGATGAAACCAGAAAATTCATATATGGCCGGGGAACCAGACTCAATGACATTAACTTTGACGATATAGAGTAAGAGCTCGCTGGGTGTTGGGAATGTCCTGAAACTGAGCTGGGGGAGCTCACCCAGCACTAGACTTATAAACATCAATGAGTTGTGGTCTGACAGCGGGGGAGTGTTACAGTTATGTAAACCATACCAACTGTTAAAAATGAAAAAAAAAAATCACTGAAAAAATAAATGCGTATCTAGCTGGAAGAATGTGGGTGCATAAAGTGGGGGGAAAGATAGAAGGAGGGGCAGGGTTTGGAAACGCACCTGTGGCAACAGTTACTCCCATCTAAAGCAACTCAGCAAGAAATTCACATTCAAGCATACCATTTAAAGCTACATCGTGAACCCACAGGAGAGCTGGCTACAATAATGTATCCACAGCAATCTAGGGGAAAGAGAGAATACAACTCAGCCAAACCTTCATTTTTCCTAGTGGAAAATCATCACAAAACAAATTAAGGTTTAAAGATGGAAAAACTCATTAAGTATATTACTTATTTATAATTTGGAGTTTTGGAAATAACTAACGTGGAAACTCAAACAGTAATGGTTAAATTCCTGCCTTTAGGAAATTTGCCACACATGCCTAGATTAAGTCATGGTTGGTATTTTTGTGGCAGAAAAGATGTTGAAAATGATGTATCATGTTCTTACTGCCCACGTGTGTCCATGTGTGTGTTTGATGTTTTAAGAGATTCGTAACATCAAAAGGGAAACTAACCTCAATGAAAAATTCCAAAGAATCCCCTCATATATTTATAGTGAACAGTGACATGAAACATTCTTTCTTTCCTTTTTATTTTTAAAGAATTTATTTATTTGACACAGAGAGAGAGATCACAAGTAGGCAGAGAGGCCGGCAGAGAGAGAGGAGGAAGCAGGCTCCCTGCTGAGCAAAGAGCCCGATGTGGGACTCGATCCCAGGACCCTGAGATCATGACCTGAGCTGAAGGCAGAGGCTTAACCCACTGAGCCACCCAGGTGCCCCCAGGGGCCCTCTTTCTTTCTTTCTTTCTTTCTTTTTTTTTTTTTTTTTTAAGATTTTTATTTATTTGACAGAGATCACAAGTAGGCAGAGAGTCAGGCAGAGAGAGAGAGAGCAGGAAGCAGGCTCCCTGCAGAGCAGAGAGCCCGATGTGAGGCTTGATCCCAGGACCCTGGGATCATGACCCGAGCTGAAGGCAGAGGCTTTAACCCACTGAGCCACCCAGGCGCCCCCAGGTGCCCTCTTTCATTTTTAAAAGAAATATTTAAGATTTTATTATATGGAATGGTTTACATTTAGCAAACTAGTGGATCCAGATTATATTACGCTATTGTATTTCAAGTATCTTTCTAAATTTCTATGACTTTTATTTTGTTGAATCTGCTGCTAAAGGTCTTGATCAAATTCCATTTAAAGGTGCATCTGGTGGATCAGTTGGTTAAGTGTCTGCCGTAGGTCATGATCCCAGGGTCCTGGAATCAAGTCCCATGTCAGGCCCCTTGCTCAGTGGGAGTCTGCTTCTCCCTCTGCCTGGCGCTCCCCCTTTGTGCGTGCACTCGCTCTCACTCTCTGACAAATGAATAAAATCTTAAAAACCGTAAAATCTTAAATCTTAAAAAAATCTTTAAAAAATTACATTTAAGACTTTTAAATGTGACTTTAAAAATGGTCACTAATCAAGTCATGTCTAAGTATATCCAGTAAAATGCAATATCCATAGCTGCTTTGATGATCACCCAAAGGGCCTTCCTTTGGTGCACTGAATCGTCTTGTTTCTATTACCTTGGATATTTCTGAAATTAAGACGAGAATGTCACTGAAATTGCCCAAAGTCTTATCAGTGTATCATTGCTCTCGGCCGAAGTGACCGTCCCGTGTGACACTGGCCGGTCTGTATTTGTTTGCATTGTTCCGTCCTCGCTTCCTGTCCCGGGGGAACGGGGTCCGGCCTACAGAGAAGCGACTCTGTGTCTTAGCCTGTAGTTTCAAGATGGGCTTTGAAGTCCCAGCCGAGGTAACTGTTTAGAAGAAAAAACACTTGAATCTCAAAGCGTTCATTCTCAGCACCAAAATTTGAAACTGTCATAAACAAGTTGTCACAAGCAAGTTTTTCTAGCAGGAAGACAGAGGGCTCTTTCCAGGAAGTGAGTTACCAGAGGAGGGCCACGAAAGCCCCAGGGGCGTACGGCCAGCCACACATACAGAATCGCTTACAGCCTTCTCAGTGTGCCAGCAGTAAGAAGGAGGCCAGGAGTGAGGATGTGCTCAAGAAAAAAATATCAAATTTTCCATTTGTCTAGAAATCTGAAAACCTTCCGTCTGACTAACAAATATCTAGTCTCATGGCGAACGAGAACCCATGTTGCCGCACTGTTTAAAATGCATCCCACTCAGCCTGAATGTCTGTTGTCCTCGAAATGTTACTGAGACCAGACAGGATGGTAGAACATCTGGTGAGATAGGATAGATTGTTTTAATTTCATTCTACGTATGGGGAAGCTCCAAGGGCTCCTGTAGGAAAGAAAGCGGTGGTGTTACAAAATCTCATAGATGGTTTGTTTCTAGGAAATGTGCAAAAATGTGAATCGTGCCAAAGATTCAGCTCTCTGGAAGAACAGATGCCCTGGAGATCTCTTCTGGAGCAGAGACAGTCCTTCTGTAGCACAGTGGCCCCAGGTAGTGTAATTCATTCCTCCCTTGGTCACACCTTAAACTCAAATTTTGGGGCCTTTTTTTTTTTTTTTTAAAGATTTTATTTATTTATTTGACAGAGAGGGATCACAAGCAGGCAGAGAGGCAGGCAGAGAGAGAGGAGGAAGCAGGCTCCCTGCTGAGCAGAGAGCCCGACATGGGCTCGATTCCAGGACCCTGGGACCATGACCTGAGCCGAAGGCAGAGGCCTCAACCCACTGAGCCACCCAGACGCCCCTTTCTGGGTCTTTTTAAATCAACTTTATGTTAATTAGCTGGGAACTAATATTTCAAGTGCATTTGAGTATATATAAATGCATTGTGTTGTATGTGTGTGTGGAGGGGCAATAAATATGACCAATTAAAAAAAAAAATCTGCTGCCTCTTGCCCAGAATCTAAGAGAAACAGAGGAATGGAGCTCCAGACCCAGAAGCAAGCACTCAGCTACCCCAGAGTCCATCCATATTTTCCTCTTGGGTTCAAACCTCTCCTCTCCTTTGCCTGCTCATGGTGTTGGATGGGTTACATGGCCTCTCTGCCCTTCACCTTCCCTGTCTGTAAAGAGGAATAACACCCCTCCTTGCAGGGGTGAGGAGGAAGAACGAGCTATGGCACAGTGCCAGGTTCACAGGACCCTCCCCCAGCAGAGCTATGGTAATGGAAGCAGCAGCTCCTAGGCCCAAAGTTCTCACCCCTCATACCAGATACCCTCCGTGCAGCACGAAGGAGTGAGGTCATCCAGAGTGTTTACCAATGCCCTGGAGAAGGTCCCAACATCAGCTTCTCACGCTGGGGTTCCACAGGCTTGCTCCCCGTGTAGAACTGTGCCGATAAGCAGCCCCTGGATTTTCCCGGCTGCTCCTTTTGAAAGATCACACTTTGTTTCTTCCCTCAGTGGCCTTGATCATTTATTTTCATTGTAAGGCGTGTGATGGTTAAGTTTATGTGTCATCTCCACTAGTGTGTCTGGATACTTGGTTAACTATGATTCTGGGTGTTTTCTGCACGAGATAAACATTTAAACCAGCAGACTGAGTAAGGGAGACGGCTTCATCCGTTTGTGCCTGAGTAGAGCACAAAGCCAAGAAGGGAGACATCCCTCTGCCTGACTGTCGCTGAGCTGGGGCACGGCCTTCTGCTGCCTCAGGAGCCGACGCAGACAGAATCCATGCCACCAGCTCCCAGGTCTCCAGCATGCCCACAGCAGGTCAGGGACTTCCCGGACTCCAGTCACGTGAGTCAACTCCTTATAATAAATCTCTGTATGTCCTGTCAACTCTGTTTCTCTAGAGAACCCTGATACAGAGGAGTAATCCACATTCATTTTAAATACTTAGCGTATCAAAAAAAAGCTATGAAAAAATCACCTATAATCTCAATTCTCAAAAATCACTAGGGACAATAGCACAATGTCATGATATGCAGCTTTGTAATCTACTTTCTTCCACATTGTCACATTTTTTTTGAGAATATGCTTTTTAAAACATTATTTTCATACAATAAATAATTCTTATTTTTTAAAAAAGTGATACAGAAAAAAAAAAACCATGAATGTACATACAATCCTGACTCCAGTCAGCTCAAAGCAACACAAGGCAGCACCCAGAGAATAACTTTCAATGCATGCCTAATTGTAGACAGAAGAATAGGAAAAAAAATTACAAACTTGGGATTATAATATGTATGCAATTTTTAAATAAAATCGTCAAATTTAATTTTCTGGAATTTCTTAATAGAAGGAAATGGAATAGTCAATTTCAGGAGTTTCTCTATGTCAAATAAACTTCCTTCATAAGAGAAATTCATTTCCAAATATCACTCTGAAGACAGAAAAACATGTGTTGTTGTGGCCACAGGAAGCAGAAGTCAGGATTCTATTTTGCAAATCTCAGGAAACAACTGGCTGCCCAAAGTAGAAAGAGACATTTTTCTTTCTTTCTTTTTTTTTTTTTTTAAAGATTGTATTTATTTATTTGATAGAGATCACAATTAGGTAGAGAGACAGGCAGAGTGGGAGGGGGAAGCAGGCTCCCTGCTGAGCAGAGAGCGGGATACGGAGCTCGATCCCAGGCCCCTGGGACCATGACCTGAGCCGAAGGCAGATGCTTTAACCCACTGAGCCACCCAGGCGCCCCAAAAGAGACATTTTTCTAAAGAGAACTGGTAGCTCACCAACTCTCAGTTTCTTCTCTGTTGTTAAGAGTCTCTTATGGTTTGCTTTTTTCTCTTTTTTTAATCTTACTTTATTTTTCCCTCTTCCCCTATGTTCATCTGTTTTGTTTCCTAAATTCCACATCTGAGTGAGACCATGTGATGATTGTCTTTCTCTGACTGACTCATTTCACTTAGCGTAACATCCTCCAGTTCCAACCATGTTGTTGCAAAAAGATTTAATTCTTTTTGATGGCTGCATAATAGTCCAGTGTTTGTGTCCGTGCACGGTGTAACACATCTTCTTTATCCATTCATCTTTCGATGGACATCTGGGCTCTTTCCATAATTGGCTATTGGACATCGCTGCTATAAACACTGGGGTGCACATGCCCCCTCTGAATCACTATGTTTGTATCCTTTGGATAAACACCCAGTAGCACAGTGGCTGGATCACAGAGCAGCTCTATTTTTAACTTTTTGAGGAAACTCCGTACTGTTTTCCAGAGTGGCTGCACCAGCTTGCCATTCTGATCATCTGAGGTGGTATCTCATGGTGATTTTGATTTGTATCTCCCTGAGGATGAGTGATGTTGAGCACCTTTTCATGTGTCTGTTGGCCATCTAGGTGTGTTCTTTGGAAAAGTGTCTCTCCACATCTTCTGCCCATTTCTTATAAGTTCCTTTAAGATATGAATACCCCCTACATTGTCTGACCATGAGAACCACATGAGGTGATGTGAAGCCCCAACACATCGCGTTCCTGATGCCCTCGAGGACTGGGAACAATGGGTTGAGTTTTGCCCCTCAAAGTCCTTATGTCGAAGCCTCGATTCTAGGACCTCAGCATGTGACCATGCTTGGAGATGGAGTCTTTACAGAGGTGGCTGAGTTAAAATGAAGTCTCAGGCTGGGCCCTAATCCAGTACAACGGGTGTCCCTATGAGCAGAGGAGATCAGAACATGGGTATGCATAGAGGGAGGACCACGTGAGGACATAGGGAAGACGATGCATCCATGCCCAGGACAGAGGTCATGCTCAATTAACCTGCACCTGCAGCCCTGGGTGCTGGACAGTGAGTGGTTCCACAACAGACCACTGGGAAGCTGAAATAGAGAAGTTTATTACTCACAGAACGTGGAGGAGGTACTGCCTCAAGAGGCCCCGCAGGGAGGTTGAGGCAGGTGCAGGCAGAGAGCAGCAAGATCCAGGGCCCCCGCCTTTACTGGGGCTGTCCTGGCCTCCAGCTTGCCGAGTGCAATCTTGGTACCGCTCAGCTTCTGTAACTGGGTGAGTCAGCTCCTCTAATAAATCTATTTTTGTTTTTTTTTGTTTTTTAAAGATTTTATTTATTTATTTGACAGAGAGAGATCACAAGTAGGCAGAGAGGCAGACAGAGAGAGAGGGGGAAGCAGGCTCCTTGCTGAGCAGAGAGCCCAATGCAGGGCTCGATCCCAGGACCCTGAGACCATGACCTGAGCCAAAGGCAGAGGCTTAACCCACTGAGCCACCCAGGCGCCCCAATAAATCTCTTTCTGTAAATAAATTCTCCTGGTTCTGTTTCTCTGGACAACCCAGACTAACACTAGCATTTTCTCTAGATAACTGATCATTGTAAATTCTTTCTCTGCCCCTGTGAGACATATATAAATCTTTTTTAAAACCTCTTGTCAGTGTCACATCACAGGAATGTTCTTCTTCTTTTTTTTTTTTTTTAAGATTTTGTTTATTTATTTGACAGAGAGAGATCACAAGTAGGCAGAGAGGCAGACAGAGAGAGGAGGAAGCAGGCTCCCCACTGAGCAGAGAGCCCGATGCGGGACTCGATCCCAGGACCCTGAGATCATGACCTGAGCTGAAGGCAGCGGCTTAACCACTGAGCCACCCAGGCACCCCAGGAATGTTCTTCTTGTGGACCTGGGAGCCAACTCTCTGAATGAAGTGCCGTGGAAGGTAGCATGTCATTTCCCAGTCTGTGAGGGTGGGCGCTCAGCTTCCATGCTGGACAGCTCCTGGCCGTCGCCAAGAGAAGTCCGCTTTTCCTTTGGGCAAAGTTAGCTCGAGCACAGGCAGTCTTGGGCCGCCATGAACCAGCACTTGAAGAACCCCATCCTTTGTCTCAGAGGAGCGGAGTCCAGATTGGGTTTTGGCCTCTCTTCCCCACTGCAGTAGGTCTGCAGAGTCATTCCTTCCTGTGTCCCCTCGTCCCCTTGTTTTGGCTCCGGCAGTGCCCACGCCTGTGCTCACACGGGCTGCTCTGGGCTGTGTCTGCTCCTCGCCAGGCCGCACACACTCAGACCCAGATTGAGAAGGCGGGTAGCACAGCCCCCCCCACACAGTGGGTGTGCAGCGACATGCTCGGCAGCCCCGTGCATCAGGGCCCTGGGTCCTGGCTTCCGCGTCCCCCCATATCTGTCCTCAGACCCAGAAACAGGTGCAGCTACGTCCTGAGGCACCTGGACTCAGTTGCTCCCCAAAATCAAATTTCTATACAAAGTAAGTTTCTAAGGAGATGCACGTGTTTGTTTCCATCAGGTCGAGGGTGAGATGACCTCACGCACAGGATGTGGGCCCACTTCTCCGACTTTTCCTGCTCGGTTATCTTTCTTCCTATGTCCTAAAACAGGAAAAGTCTAACATGTACCCCAACTTCCCGTTTACACAGCTGGCTTCTGCTAGCAAATGCCTGCTTGTAGAGGGGGAAACCCCAAACCTCTCCTGAATTTTGAGCACAGCCCTGAGCACAGCCCTGAGCCTTTCATGGAACCCGGAGAAGGCACGGGTGTGATGGGGCCTGAGCTGGACATGTGAGGCCTCATCCTCTCCCCGTCATCAGGATTCAGAAGACAAGGGAAGGCCTGGCCTGGGGCTCCAGCCACAGCGAGGAGGCGTCGGGGAGGGGCACGGAACGCCCCCAGAACTGCGGGCACTCGACAGGTTGGTGCCCTCTTGTTTTTGCTGTTTCGGAGCAGCCTGTCAGGCCGTTGGGTGGGCCTCTCTGGTAGCAGAGAAGAGGCCGGTCTTGCCAGTGTCTGGTCCTCTCGGTCCCCAGCAAGTGGCCTCGGCCCCTTGGCAACCCCCCAGGGAGAGGCCCCTGCCCCTCAGGGAAGCTCTGGGAGCCTGCGGGAGAGCCCGCGGCCGCCCTCATCCCCCCGCTGAACCGCGTGCTTTGTTCCTCTCAAGTGCTTCTTCTAATCGAGCCGCCTCGAGATGGTTTTGTCAAAGGAGCTACAAATAGCCTCTTAGAGCCCCCGGCTTCCCGGTGAGAGAAGCCCGAGAGACTGCACGTGTGCACTCGCCGGCGCGCCCGGCGCTCACGCTCGCCCCGCTTCCGGAGGCTTCTCTCTCAAGGACCCTGAAAGGACCACTTTAGAATCCTTGAGGGGACTCCCCGTAAACCTTTGGCTTTGGGCTCCTTTGCTAAGCTGTGTGCCTTTTGTGGTAGCCAGACGTCAGCCGTCTCGCAAGCGCCGAGTGGTGACCACTTACAGGCTGGGTGCGAAGAAAACACCGTCGAAGTTCCCGGAAAGGTTTGCGGCAGTCATCATGTGAAGGAGGGGCCGACCTCCAGGACGCTAGAAGCGGGCGCCCGTTGTGTTCTGGCCGGAAACTTGCCTTTGTCGGGGTCTCCACGTTGTGACGCAGAATGAGGCGATGCAGTGCCACCTAGGATGGAAGAAAACAGGGCTGTTCGTGTAACACGACCATGTCCAGAAGTGCTGGTTAGGGAACCGGCCATGGCTAACACATCCTTTGGGGGTGAAAGGGTAAGGAAGCTCCTAGGCGTCTGGCAGCACTCTGCCTCCCAGGAGGCTGGCTCCGGGCCGTCTCTGTTCAGCAAGGTGCACACGGCGTGAACCTGGAAGCCCTACGGGGTGGCCCCGGCCCTCCGCACCTCCCGCTCTTCCTTCAGCAGCTTCCCACCTGTGGTCAGAACGACCTCGCGCTGCCGGCCTCGTGCTGCGGGCGCCTGCCTGCCTGCCCGGTGTTCCTGGCTTCCCCCGTGCCCCTCTCCTCCAGTGCTGCGGGCCGCACAGCCCTGCGCGGGCCTCCTCCCCTCCCAGGCCCGCTCCCAGGGCGCTGCCGCGGACACGGGGCCGCAGGCCACCATATTTGGTCGGGCATCATTCCGGGGATTTCTGCGAAGGTATTCGGTAAATGAGATTAACGTTCAAATTAGCAGACGTTCAAGTGGATGACCCCCGTAATGTCAGTCCGTTTAGGTCTTCAGACTACAGTTCCCCCGAGGGAGAGGGAGATCCGCCTCCAGACAGCCTTCGGACTCAGGACGGCAGCACGAAGTCTTCCCGGGGTCTCCAGCCCCCGGCCCACCCTGCAGATTTTAGACCAGCCTCCCCAGTCGCGTGAGCCACTTCCTCGAATAAATCTCTCCCGCCCAGGCTCTCCCTGCTTTCCTCCCTCTCTCGTTTTGTGTCCAGACACGCACACACAGTGTTGGTTCTTTCCTCTGGAGAAGCCCAATACGGCTTTCCATTGTCACGTCATCTGAAGACAGCAGCCCGCACAGAGGACTTCACCGGTGTCCTTCTTGGGCAGTTCTGCTGCCTGGGTCTCGGCATACACGAACCCTGGACTGGCTCGAGGCCTGAGCTCTGGGTAGGAGCAGGGAGGGGTCTGTGAGGAGGGGTCCTGGGGTCGGGGGCGTGCACAGCTCAGCCCCCAGTGCAGGCACAGAGCAGCTGCCAAACTGATGGTGGATGATGGGGGCGCTGTGCCTTTTAACCACATCCACGGTGGCATCATATGATTTTAGAGCATAATATTTGGAAGTTAATTCCCACATTTCTCTTTTGGGGAACTTGAGCAGGGGATCATGGTAGCTGGGATTAGGGGCTATCTCATGAGTCACCGAAGCTCCTCTGATCGGTCTTTAATAATTATGACCCAAAACCCTCGCAAACCAGTGGAGTCACTCCCTGGTATCAAGCCCTATCAAGGCCTTCCCTGCTTTCTGTCCTGTTTGTCACCTTTACTCGCTGGCTGCTCTCCCGCCTCCGGCAGCACCTGCACTTGGGCCTTGCTCGGGCCGGCCCCCTGCCCCGCATCTGGAGCCACATCGGGGCTGTCCGCGTGTTTGTCTAAGTGCTGAATCCCAGGGCAGAAATCAGCACATGGCGGTCGTGCTGGCCTTGTCAGAAGCGGTCTTCATAAACCCGAGCGATGTCTCGTCCCGGAGCGAGCACGGAGTGCCCATGTCATGAGGGCGGCGTCTCCCTGTTTGGCACCAGGGCTGAAACCCCAGCCGCTCCTGGAATGGTCTTTCACGAATACAATTCCAGTCGCTGTTTTGTTTTGTTTGAATATTTTGTTTATTTATTTAAGAGAGAGAGAGAGGGAGAGGGAGAGCAAGTGTGGGGGGCAGAGGGAGAAGCGGGGTGTCTGCTGAGCAAGCAGCCTGACACGGGGCTCGATCCCTGAGCCCTGGGACCATGACCTGAGCCGAAGGCTGACGCTTCACCGTCTGAGCCCCCCAGCCCCAAACCGCATTACTGTTAAGGCCACACACGCAGCCCCAGCCTGAACTGTCCAGACCACACGTCACTGTCCCAGTTCAAGCCTGATAAAAAAAACGTGAACAATCTGTATCTTGACTGCAATATGCCTTTTTCGTAAGCATAAAACTCCGTTTTCTTGTACTGAATCCTTGGCCAGATTCTGCTCAAGGAAAAGAAAACCCAGTGTTAACTTCCATCATCACCAGGTGCCACAATTTTCTGTCTGTGTTCGGATGTGCCGCCAGCAAGAGCAGAGCCATTTACCTCCGTTTCTCTAACACATTTGCCAAATATTATACGACCATCGTAGGCTCTCAGCTGACACACACCCTGGGTCACTAATTCAAGCAGTCCTGGTTGGTAGTTACTGTGCATCATGAACAATAGGGTACAGCACCTGCTGTGCCCTTCATAGGAAAGGATTGGCCTTTCAACCATCAGTAGCTCTAAACAGCTCAGATTCCAAATCCCAAAATCAAAGCTAGAGCTCGTTCCCCAACAATTTTTAAGAACGGCGTTCTGTTTTCTTTGCGTTTAATGTGACCTATTTGGTGTGTACATGTGGAGGCATGAACCTGATGCACAGGAGGACGAGGATTTGAGGGTCCTACGAATGCACTGATGAACTTGGGGGGCTGAGTGCTGGTCAGAGTGTGCACGATCTGGCTCCTTTCCAGTGAGCCACAAGCCATAAACAAATACATAGCAGCCCATGCAGCTTTCATCGGGGCATTTTAAAATAATCCCTGACAGAAGTAAGGAGCCACTGATGAAAAAGAAAAAAGAGGGAGAAGACAGACGAGAAACGAGCAGGGACGGGGACCCGGGGAGACAGATGGCATCGTCCGAGCCACTACCCATCCTGGAAACAAGCTTTCGCGGCCAGTAACTGGGATGTCTCTGCCTTTCAGAACTCCACAAATACACATGGTGGCCCCGTTCCCGGACCTTCTGGCCCCACGCCCACATGGAGGCCAGGACGGACCAGTGCAGCCCTGGGTGTCGGCTCATCCAAGGGCTTTGTCCCTCCGTAATGATGAATGTCGCATCGACGTAGAGATGGTGAGTGTATAATGCTTGTAGCCGTTCCCATAGTCAATACGTGTGTTATTTCATTTTGACACGACGATCTGGGAGAGGGTTATGTGCCCAACATTCCCGCTCTCTTTGGAGAACCTGGGGGCCTGAGGAAGGCTGCTCTGGAGCGGGCCCAGGGGGAGAAAACGGTGATGCTTTCGGAGAAAAATGCAAATGTCAGAACAGTTGTGTTTTTTTTTTTTTAAAGATTTATTTATTTGACAGAGATCACAAGCAGGCAGAGAGGCAGGCAGAGAGAGAGGAGGAAGCAGGCTCCCTGCTGAGCAGAGAGCCCGACGCGGGGCTCGACCCTGTCGGCTCGACCCGAGCCGAAGGCAGAGGCTTAACCCACTGAGCCACCCAGGCACCCCGTCAGACCAAATTTTGACGCAGTGTCAGGGAGCACAAGGGCAGAGATGAGGAGGAGCTGACCGCAGTCCCTCTTGGCACTGCTGCTCGGAGCACCGCCCTTCTTCCCAGTCGTATCTACATTTCAAATGCCTTGTGACAGACACAAAATCCGGCCACATTCTGGGTGTCTGCCTGGCTCGGGTACGCTAGCACCCAGATGCATAAAAGCAAGTGTGCAGAACAGAGTCACTGGTTATAAGAGGAGCAGAGAGAGATAAAAGTGAAGGGAATCTAATGAAAAAAGGTTGGGGTTCATCACGGAAAGAGCCAGAACAGGGATTCTGACCTAGACAGATCTCTACCAGTGGCTCCCAGACTTTGACCTGTGCCAGAATCGTGCGGAGTGAGAGCTGCCAGGGAAAAGGCAGAACACCAGTCAGGTGTGAGTTTCAGACGAATAGTGAATCCTATTCTAGTATGTCTCATGCAAAAAACTGGAGCATGCTTATACTAAAATATGATTCACTGTTTCTCTACAATTCAAATTAAATGGTGTGTCCTGTATTGTATCTACTCTATGTGGCAACCTTACCCAGCGAGCCTGTTCAAACGCTGGTTCCTGGGTTGGCTAGATCTGGGCAGGGCCCAAGAACCTGCATTTCCAGCCCATTCCCTGGTGAAGCTGATGCTGCCTGCCCAGGCTGCACTTTGAGAATCGCTGTCCCCCAAGCCTTCCCGGGGTGAGGACGGTTCTGCATCTCCGGCGGTCTGGTCACGGGAGGGATGCTCTGGGGACGTCAGCTGTGCACCCTCTGCTACCTCGTCTCCTGCCTCTCCGGGGCGCGTGCAGCCCTCTGTGGTCCAGCGGAAGCGCCATGTGCTCCCGTGAGCTGAGGATCGAGGCTCATTTTCTCACGTGGGCCCAGGCCGGTCCACACCCGCTCTGTCTAAAAGGCTCAGTTGGGAAGCACGAGGCAGGTAGGGGACTTGATGGAGTTGTAGCCACTTAGACACGGTTCTGCGTGTGCCGCGTGCGAGAGCATTCTCCCGCTGCCCGGCAGGGTCCGCTGCCTACCAGCCAGCGGCTCCCATGCTCGGGAAGCACAATCTGCTTTTCAACGAGAAGCATTAGTGCCCTGTCAACACGGAACTCAGTTCTTGCTAAGCGTGTTAACTTTAGCAACATCTTGCTCACTGGAAGTAGAACGCCTACCACCGCACTCCCATTACCCTCGTTAGCCAAGGCACCCCCACGCGTACTTTGTCACGGGTGGACTCTGTCCCCCTCGGTTGCCAGACGCTGCTGGTGCAGTTGCCGAGCCACAGACTCATTCCTGACAAAAGGCTTCCGCAGGTTCCTCGGGTCCGGAAGCCGCGTGTGTACAGCCGCTGTGGCTGCCGTCACACTCTGCCCTCCCAAGTTCGTGTGGTCACCTTCTAACACCTGGGGCCTCAGAATGGAGCTGTATATGGACCGAGGACTTTGCGTCTGAAAGTGAAATGAGCTCATTAGGGTGTCCCCTCACCCAATGGAACTCACGTCCTTATAAACAAAAAAGAGGACACAGACACTCCCAGAGGGGCGACCGCGGGAGGACACAGGGGAAGACAGTGTCTACCCGCCAGAATAGAGGCCTCAGAAAGACCCAACTGGGCTGACACGCTGATCTCAGACTTCCAGCTGTTGTGTTTGCTGTGACCACCTAAGCTGACTGATGCACCGCAGGGGCCCCGGGTGATCCTTTACCAGAAGTATGGGCAGCCCATACACCCCAGATGTGATGATTAAAATGTAGGATTCCATTTAAAATTCACTTTGAATTAACCTGTGATTAAGGATCTCACATGCCCCTCCCAGCAGATTTTACCGTCTTAGCCCTCAACCCCTCTGTGCTCCCCAAACAGAGCCTACAGAACAGCACACTTCAGAGCTGAGGCCCAGGCCCTGGGGCACTTAGCAGGCAGATTAATTCACCTCCTGCTGCTGCTTCAGGCTCTAAATGTGCCGAGGATCATCTGTAAAGATGACCTGCTTCCTTACTATTTTTCTTCCCCATCACCACATACAAATCTTTGCCTTGATAAAAGGCAATATTCTTTGCTAATCTAAAGTTTAAGGAAACATATAGAAAAAGAGAAAAGATTTCTGGCAGATACCCTCTGTTAATCAAGTGTTCAGAAATCTGCTTGTGCTAAAATAACTTGACATTCCTCTAATACAGTTTGGGTTTTTTCCCTCCACAAAGGTGCATTCTTGATAATTGCCTTCTCACATCCCTCGGAAAACACTAGGAATCATAGACCCGATTCACAGTGTAATTATATAGCTTGCCATGAACATTTCAGATGCTTGGACACAAAGCCACAGGGTTTGCACACAACCAGCTTAAGCTCAAACTTTCTGAGCACTTAGGTCTTGTAATCCCCCTACACTTCAACATCTTATTTACTACGCTGAGAAACACATCTGTTAATAAAGTGAGATTATTTTTTCTACAAAAACATTTATTTATTCATGACCTGTGCTCCCAATCGTCACCCTGACCCGCACCACTCGAAATGACAATTCATGACATGACTTCTAACCTACACATAATTAGTTGCATGTTTAATTAGCTTCCCTTCGCCTCCCGTACTAATAACCCCTTCCTCTGGTTAACATCTGAGTCCTATAAACCCTTACGATTATCTCGCCGTCCGTGACAGGCACAGTTTAAACAGGAAGAGTTAACACTGCGGCAGGAGTTAGGTTCGAGGGCAGCAGATGGTTAGGAAATTAATTTCACAAGTAAATGGATCCTATTGACTCCGACAAACAAAATGTAAGAACAAACAAGTCAAAGCCGAAGGAAGACCCTTTGTTCTTCTCAGCTCTATTTTGCATCTGCTGATTGCACGGGTGTGAAAAAGTCCTGTACTGAAAAAGACTTACGGTTCCTTCCTGTTTTATTCATTACCCGTCTGTGTCATTTAGAATTTTACTACTTTTGAGATCTGAAATGCCACAGCTAAAGCTGGGTCACAGCAGTTAGGGCAGAAATCCTCCCAAGGGGTGAGGAGATCCACAGGCTGTAGGGAGGGTCCCTAGTGCCCAGGTGCCTCACCACCCCCCAACCCCGTCCCCGACCAGCAGGGCCCACCCCCACCCCCAACCCCGTCCCCGACCAGCAGGGCCCTTGTCCCGGGGCACTCCCGCTGCGCCACCTGGTGGGCCATGTCTGGAATGGGTGAGTGAGTACCCCCCTCCCCGCCGGGGGTGGGGGGAGTTGGGAGACTTGTCAGAAACACAAAACCTCAGGCCCCACGTGACCCCTGGGGTCAGACACTCGGGGGTGGAGCCAGTGATCAGTTCTGATGCAGCGTCTGGGTGATTCTGACGACTCTTGATGTACTAAACATGGGACAGAAATTGACTCCAGGCACAACGAATGCATATAGAGTCACAACATCCAAACTACCCATAAGGGAAAGCATGCTGGTCTTTTTAAGGGAAAAACACATCCCGAACACAGGTCTCAAAGCAGATCTTGGGAGCACGGGACCTATGCTGAGAAATGGAGTGGGTGCCACACTGGTGTGGGCGGACATGAGGCCGCAAGAGGACCCTAATCCAGCGCGACTGTGTCCTCCTAAGAAGAGAGGAGGACACAGACACACAGAGGGACGCCGGGAGGCGGCAGCCATCCCCAGGCCCAGGAGGGAGGTTTCAAACCAGCCCTGCCCTCACCCAGATCTCAGGCTTCCAAATGTCCCTTATGTCCGTGGTCCTTTGCCACGGCAGCCCGAGCAGACTCATACTGAAAGACCCCCTCTCCCCTTGCTAAAGGCTTGTTTAAGTAACCTGATGTCCCCACAGCACCCCCTCTCCCCTTGCTGAAGGCTTGATTGTTCCCATAGCCGAATGACAACATATATCCTGCACAAGCAGGATGTCTGTGATCACCCGGTCTGTCAAAAGAAAAGACAAATGAAAAGTAAAATGTAACTGGGACTTTCCAGAGTGCTGACCCAAGGAACCACCAGAACGCCCTGACCCCAACGCCCAATCATGCCTGAATTAAATTAATCAATTAGACTCCTGTAACCATGCATATCTGCTTCTGTAGGATCGCTTCCCACCACCGCCTCCCGCCACAACAAACCATTATGTCCTTGCCTTGAACACAGAGCCTGACAATGCTTGATTTAAGTTAACCAATCAGATCCCTGTAACCATGCATCTGCTTCTGTAAGCTTGCTTCCCGCCACCCCAACCCTGCCCTATATAATCTGCTCCCCAACTTAGCCCGGCGCGCTCAGCCCACAAAGGCTGATGCGTCCGCAGGCGCCTGTGTAACCGATAAACCTCTTGCAGCCTGCATCCAGTGGAGGCTTGGTGTCTGCTTCTTGGGTGCGGATCGGGGGTCTTTCAATACGTACACTCGTGAACAAGCCTCAGCAAATGAAATAGCGACTTTAAATAAGAGTTCATTATTCTACCCTCACATCCAGTAGGCCACAGTATCTGTGCAAACACTGATGTGTGCGGTCGTGGGCGGGGGCGCCGGCGGCAAACAGGTGGTCTCTGCAAGTCTGTCTATCCGTTCAGACCTCTCAGTTCCAAGAGTGCACACAGGTCAAGTCAGAACTCGGGCAAGAGAGAAGGACCCCTTCTTCAGGTCACAGAGCGATGGTACCACTGCCGGTGGCAAGCACAGAGGAGCTTGCAGTACTCTCTCCAGATGGGCTGTGATTGTGGCGCGTCCTTGTGGGGCGGCGAGGCTTCCACTGACGTTGACACATGACCCCAGGTGGAAGAGCCAATGGAGAAAGCCCCGGCATTTAGGTTTAATTGCACAGTAGGTAGGTAAAGGATATGAGATTGTAAATGTGACCATGAGCTATGGACACAGCAGCAGCAGCCACCTGGGGGTCGGGGGTTTGCAGGTCTCTGAAGGACGGCCCATCAGGTGCATGGCCAGCTCCCGCCACCCCCCACTGCCAGGACTGGCTTCTCCCCAGCTGCCAGGTGTACTGCCTGCTAATGGCTCAGAGCGGAGCAGAGCCCTCGCGGGCACTGCCCTCCGCCAACATCTGTCCCTTCCCTGGAGGCAGCCTGACTCTGACGACTGTCGATGCAGGGTGCAAAGGGGGTGGTTCTGGGGCACCACACCAGCCTCAGACATCCCTGTGGGATCAGATGAAGCCTCTGTAGTAACTTGCCTTCTCCACTCGGTCCTGCTTCCCTCCTGCATGTGGCTCCTTTGAGAACTTCCTGAGAACCACCTGCAGGCAAATCTCACTCAGAATCCCTTTCCAGAAGAGCATGGTCTAGACAGCCAGCTATGAAGAGGGGCACACCGGGTTGGGGAACACTGGCTGTCCTTGAAGGATGCTGCGTGAGAAGTGCCCAGTGGCGCTGGCTACCTCCAGGATTTGGGGGGTAGCCACGCGTTAAGAGATCCTGTAGTGTGTGTCCTCCTGCCCTGCAGCTCTGTTTTCATAGTATCTCACAGGTCATGTGCATTCTTCTTGGGAAATGGAGAAAAAGATGCACAATTTGTTCAACTGACATGTATGTGTTTCCGTCATGAGCTAACAGGTGCCAGACCGAGTGTAGGAAAGCAAGAGAATCTTTTCTTTTTTTCCCTAAGATTTATTTATTTATTTATTTATTTATAGGACAGAAAGAGAGAGAGAGAGATCACAAGTAGGCAGAGAGGCAGAGAGAGAGAGAGGAGGAAGCAGGCTCCCTGCTGAGCAGAGAGCCCTATGTGGGGCTCGATCCCAGGACCCTGAGATCATGACCTGAGCCAAAGGCACAGGCTTAACCCGTTGAGCCGACCAGGCACCTGAAAGCAAGAGAATCTTAATTTTCTTTCTCTTTGAATGTGAATTAATTCAAATTAGATCTTCCAGTGAAAGCCTCTCTGTTAGGTGATTTCCCATTTCCCATTTATGTGTTTTTTCCCATATAAAGGGGTCTAGCAACAACTGGTGTTCGGTCTTTCAAGGAGAAGGAAGACAATTCACAGGACGATGAAAGGAGTGAATGTCTGATAAACAACTTAGACACCACGGGACACGGAGGAACTTCAGCAAGCAGACCTCGCGGGGTGCCCCCCTGTCCAGCACAGCAAGTTCCTGCTCCGCTGGGTTGACCGATGGCCACAGCTGTCTCCTGGAGCAGGTTCTCTAGCTACGTTCTTTACACACTTAGAGGGGAGGCCAAGGTTCTTCCTGAGCTTCTGTTTCTTAAAAATAAGCAGCCCAGAACACCCACATCCCAGAGAGACACATTGTAGGGTGGCAGTTTGCTCCCCTGCAGCTCTACCCCGCGACGGAGAACAGACCCTTCCCTGTCCCCAGGCGGCTGACCTCCCACCGCACACGTGGCTGCACGTCTCCGTACTCCTCCCATATCGCTACTGACACTTGCTTGGAAGCTCAGACACATGGAAGGCTCCTTCCAGGAAAGTGACCAGCAGGAGAGGCAGAGCACACTCATCTGCATCCGAAGCAGACGCCCACACGCACCAGCTCCTACCCAAGCTTCGGGTCACCCTTACTGCCTCAGTCTTGCACTTGAATGAATGATTGAGGATCGGCAAGTATTTGAAAGAAGGCTGTAACATGAAAGACAGAGAGACCAACATTAATGGGGGGAAAAGTGCAAAGAGCAGGGACATCGTGGGAAAGCCGTGTGGTCAGGTGTCGCCTGCTTCAGTTCTGGGAAAGCTGCACTTCAGGCTCACCAGATGGCCTGCGGGGCAGTCGGGGTTTGCTGCTTTCCCTGCGGGTCTCACGTGAACCCGACAGCCTATTCCCTGGAGTTTGGCGGCACTTTCCAGCGAGGTTGAAGAGAGTCCTTCTGGAAGCATCTTTTCCAACAGACGGAATCTCCAGGTTGCAAGATGTGACGCAGGTCATGTCCCCCGGGAGTACAGTGTGGAAAGGTCGCTCTGCCAGACCGTCATTTTTTAAATACAAGCAGCTAGGCCTTGAGAGCAGTGAAGTGGATCCCCCTTTATCAGCTGTGGGTCAGAGGAGGCCATGCGGGCCGGATGTCCGGGGACTCTCTGGGAGGGTGAGTCCGGGAGTTCCCAAGACCATGGATCTGAGACTTAGAAGGATCCACGGCAGTGCTTTCGGCCACGGTGTGCGGAGGGTCTCACAGATGTTCCCAGCGGAGACTCTGTGACACGGTCAGTGAGTGTGACGAGCTCCGAGCACCAAGGATGGTGGACACAGGGCAAGTGTCATAGCGCCCGCCGACAACGCAGATCTGCCGAAGCTCCTGCCCAATAAAAGGGGTTCCCTGATGCGGGGACATTGGAGAGGGGTCCCCAGGTAGGGATTCTCTTTCTCACGGAATTTTAGCCACACGAGAAGCAGTGGGCTGTCTACAAGGGAACGTTTCGGTCCGGTGACCAAACATACAGACCACAACGGAAATGTCTGTCTGTCCCTGACATAGGGAGGCTGCAGGGGATCCCCTTGGCAAACTGGAGTGGCCCAGCCGGTGCTCCAGAGTCTGGGAGCAGAGCAGTTTCCCCCGAACGGGGCTCGGAACGGGTGGGACAAGCAAAGTAGGCACTTTCTGTGGCCCTGTCAGCTCTTCCCTCCCCAGTACTGGTTCGTGAATGCTGTTACGGTGTCAGGAGATCAGTGGTTTAAGCATGTACAGTGGTAAGTACTGGGAATTTTGGAACTTCTGGTGGACAGATTGTTATGTGGCCCAAACCAGAGTTCTCCCTTTTAATCAAACCAACAATTATTAGATTCCCAATACTGTTTTTCCTTTTCTGGGGCCAATGTTTGAGGTCTCTGTTCAATTTTTCCAAATTATCATTTGGGAAAACTTCCCTTTGGACTTGACAGAGGTCTGGCTATTGGCCTCCTTGAGAGAGGCATTTGGGGCAGAAATGTCAGTGAGGTGGTTTCCTTTGGCCTCCAGGGAGACACATCTGGAATAGCCAGGAAACTTGGTAATGGCCTGGGCAGCTGCAAAAGTGTGGCATGTAATAAATTTTGAACATGGGAGCCAGTTTTTGTTTTATCTTCACCGGAGATAAATTTTGCTGTTTCCATAATATTCCGAAGTCATGAGCTACTAGAAGATGTATCAGCCATCTGTATAAATGTTTACGATTTTCCTTTGGCCAAAATATGAGGATGGTTAGAAGGAACCCTTCCTTGACTAAGAGGGCAGCTGCAGGAGTGGCTGTGAGGCGAGGGGGGTGACACCCAAGCCACAGTCAGGGTCTGGTTGTTGGCTGTAATGAATGCCCTACAGGGCGACGATGGTCCCCGGTGGGGTGAGCGCTCCAAGGGCATTCCTTCCCTCTTACAGACAAAGAGGAGAAAGGGAAGTTGATGGTTAAGATGTCCAAAGGCAGGGGCCTTATTGGGCTTTTCCTTGAAGTTGCAAATGCTCTGTTATCCTGATCTTTTCCAGGACAAGATGGTGGAGAAGTAGGAGGTGCTGTTTCAACCTGTCCCCTAAAGTGCGCTGATTACCTACCAAAGAACTCTGATCACCCATGAAATCAGCCTGAGATCAGAATTATACACGTCTGGATCTCTACGGGGGCAGAAGACGCCAGTGGACAGGTAAAGCGGAGTGGGAACATCAGACTAATATCGAAAGATAAACAAAAGGGGGAGGGAGCCACCAGAAGCGACCGATTGGAAAGTAATACCCCAGTATGAGAGTGCCCTGTGGTTGTTGGGAGTCTGGTTGAAAGCACACATCCTGATCTTTCCAAATGATGGGAAAGATTTTCAGTAAAGCAACAGAGGTTGAGCTGTAGGAGAAAGTTTGGGATCCAGTGTCGACGGCGGTCAGCTAGTCCAAGAAAACCTCGTCATTGGGGTTCAGTTTTAGGTTTAGGCATGTTCAGGATGCCTTGAGGTCTCCCTGGATCCAAATCTAGTCCTGGTCCCGAGATCAGGGGCCCTGAGTATCCAACCTGGGTTTGAACACACTGCAGTTTTTTCTTCGGAGGTTTTATGTCCCTTTAAAGGCAAAAGTTTTAACAGATGAACATTCCCTTCCTGTGAAGAGTCTGAGAAGCAGAGCAGAAGAGCTGATCATTTCCATACTGGAACAAAGTAGAGCCTGCAGAAAACCTTCTGTCGTCCGAATCAGCTTTTAAGGTTTGTGAAAAGTAAGGACTTCCTGCGTGTATCACTTCCAAACTCATGGGGTGGGAAGACGGAACGTTGAGGAAAAGTCGGACCATACAAAGGAAGGCAGAAAAAGGGAAGGAGAGGGGACATCAGAGTCACCAGGAAGCACGAAATGCAGCAGCAGAAATAGATCTGGAATGTCCCCGGGAGGCCTGAAGACGGTGCAGCTGTGTGTTGTCTGGAGAAATGGCTGCAGCACACAGAGAAGGAAAAGTGGAGGCTGGGCAGGCACAGCGGCCAGAGCCGGCCCCGCCATGCTCGTCAGCCACGCATCGGTTCTGAGACCGAAAATACTGGTAGTGGGTAAAGGTCCCAACTACCAGGGAATATAACAATTTTAGAAGGTATGTGTCCAATAGTACATAAAATCTCAAAAAATATAAAGCAGAAACTCATAGAAATCCCAGGAGAAACTAAAAATTCTATAGTCGTGGTAAGATGTTTCTCAGTGATTTGCCATTTAAGTCACGGCAACTGGGAAATATCTGATCAGCAGGTCTGATCCCTCTGGAGAAGCAGGCAGAACACCGCACCCTTCAGTTAGGAAATGCACATCATTTCGCAAACGTTTAAGGGAAAACATGCAAACATTGTCCATACCCTAGACCGTAAAGCTAGTTTCAACGAATTTCACAGAACTGGTACCCACCTAGGCTACATTTTCTGACCATAACTTAATTAAAACATAAAACAGTAATGAAAGAGATAGTATTACGAAAACAATGACTACAGGCTTAGAAACTAATCAGTCAGTGATTCTACGTAACTGGTGGATTAAGGAAGAAATCGTAATGGAAACTGGAAAAGTCGGACGCTGAATCGCCTTGTCCACTACAGCTCCGCGCTGGGAACTGGGAGCGCTCCGTGCGCTCCAACAGCCAACAAAGGAGTGTATTGGCTCAAAAAGCAGAAAGCAGAAAATTAATAAAAATAATAGCAGAAATGGATTAAAAAGGAAACAAAATATACCTGGAGGGGCTCCCCAAAAGTCTAAAATTGGTTATTTAGGGGAGACCCAAGGGTAAGTACAACCAAGCAGCCGGCCTCTGGCACGACTGCTCACCAGGAAGGGAAGACTCTGTTCTCCGGCCGGAGTTGGGGAGGAGCCGAAGGCAAAGTCGCTACAGCAGATTCTTTGATCGTCCTGCGACAGTTAGCACGGAGTGCTTTCCACGCAGCGGATACTGTTCCCGATGCTTTGTGAAGGATGGCCCACGGCAGCCCAGCACTGTCCTTGTACTTCAGACGGAAACTAAAGCACAGAAGGTCGTTGACTCGCGGAAATTCAAGCATCATCTCAATGAACCAAGCTAAATGTAAGAAGCAGCTTGCTCCTAGACCCCGGTCACCACCCCACAGGGCTGTGTGATGGCCACAGTCGCTGGACAGATGTCTGTCTGTTCTGTGGAGAGAAGCTCTGGGCTGAGGGCTGACCCGACCGCGGAGCAGGACACGATCGCCCCACAGTGACCGGCAGGGTCAACAAGCCACACCCACTTAGGACTTCGGGAAGCCCTTCCACTGCTTATCTTCAACCGAGCAGACAACCGTGGATTACCCTCGGAGATGGAAAATAAGACCGAAACAAGAAGAAAGAAGGACTCAGCTTGGAGGAACAGAAGCCTGTAAAGAAAAGAAAAACTTCAAAATTTGCATTATACCCACAAACATAGGATCTCTGAGGATATTATACGTATATTATGCATCTTTAGAGGAAATAGGAGCGTGGATGTGGATGCCACCAAAAGGAACATGTAGAACCGAAGAAAGCAGGAGGTGAGTGATTAAAAACCCGATAGGATAAGGTTGGAAGAAAAATCTGAGGAAATCTCACAAAGGAAAATAATGGTGCACAGAAAAGGAGAACAGAGAAAAAGTTGAGGGGCGCCTGGGTGGCTCAGTGGGTTAAAGCCTCTGCCTTCGGCTTGGGTCATGATCTCGGGGTCCTGGGATCGAGCCCCGCATCGGGCTCTCTGCTCAGCGGGGAGCCTGCTTCCCTTCCTCTCTCTCTCTGCCTGCCTCTCTGCCTACTTGTGATCTCCGTCTGTCAAATAAATAAATAAAATCTTAAAAAAAAAAAAAGTCAAGGAAATCAGAAGTTAATTTCCACAATCCCAGTGTCAAACACGAGGATTTCCAGAGAGCCCCGGAGCTAAGTGTTGAGAAGAAGGTGGGCGATGTAGTGCGGTCCTGGGAAGACGTTCTTGGGGTTGCTGACCTGACAGTAGCAATAATGCTTTTCCCCAGTGATATGCAAACTCCAAAGTCCTTCTAAGATGGGGCAAGCGGGGTGTGCCCAAACACCTGCCCGGGGTGCTTGCCTCCATCGAGACCCACTGCCGCAAGGACGGCACCATTTTTAGCTCTTCAGCGTCGGAGACCGCATGCAAGCCGTCAGCGACCCCGCGCACGCCAAGCCCTTCGGACAGGCAGAGCAACGCTTAGGGCCTCAGGGGCCGAGGGACATCGTGGTGACCCCCCCACCGCTCTGGCCGCCCATGCCAGGTCCTGCCCCCGCAGATGTCCAGGGGTGAGGAGGGATCACGGGAACCGACACCCCAGGACTCTTCGTCTTTCCTCGGAAAGAAGAGTCGAGGGTGAGGAGAGGAGAAAAGAAAAACCCCGCGCTCCTTGGAAGATAGATAAACGCGAGAAGGTGGACAAAAATGTAAAAAGACAAGGGAGGAGCCTGCAGCTGATTGTCCGCAGTCCCACCCGACGGAGAGACTTGGACGCCCGGGCGGGTGGGAGATGCCCCAGCAGCTGAGGTGTGGTGGGACTGGGGGAACCGTCATGCGGAGCGCCTTCTTGTGCTCTGGGCTTAGCAGACGGAGGAACCTGGGATCGGCCTCTGGGAAAACAGCGTGAAGATGGAAAGTGCTCCTGTCATTGGGATGAGTGCCGTCTCCCTGCGCCTGTCCGTCCGCTGATGGCTACACGCAGGCAGTACGGCCCTGGCGCTCCCGGCCCCATGGAAAGCCACAGCCTCTCCCTAGAGTGCCAGTCCCAGCGCTTCCCCACATGCTGTCTGTCCTCTGCGAGGCGGGCAGGGCAGTTGCCAGGCTCAAGGCCAATGTTGTGCCCGAGTTTTCGCGTCTGAGAGACCACCCAGGAGCCAACACTGATGTAATCACACGAGGGTTTATTCGACAAGCTTAAGCTTGGGCCCAAGTGTACCCGACGCAGCGGAGTGGGGACTTGGACCCTGAGCCAGATTACAGTCAGAGTTTTTTAAAGGCAGAGTCGGGGTGGACTCGGCGGTGGGCGAGGACAAAGGGGGTGTTCAGAAGGGCTATCGGGGTAAAGAAGACTGTCAGGATATTGGTGGCCGGGTTACTATCAAACCAAGGCCGTTTTTCCCTCTAACGAGACACTAACATGAAGACAGTTGGGAGTTTCCTGGAATGTCACATTCCTCCTATCAAGCCTCCTTGTTAGTGGGATTTAGCACTGGGACGTTTGTAAACCGAGGGAGACTCCTGTCTGGCAGGATTGTGATTTTTACAAGTTAACTATTTGTTCCCACATACTACCGAGGGGAGGGGGCGGGTGGAGAGGGGGTGCCAGGCGCCAGCTTCTGCTTTGTCAGGACGGCTGTTCCTCTGTCAGGGCTAGACTCGAGGTGGGTACAGCCCTGTTCTTCTTGGCCTCCAGAGCCAAGATGCAAGCCCAGGCTTCAGACAGAGATGGGGCTGGGCTGACCCCTGTCAGCCACCATCTACACTCCCCAGAACGCCCGCAGGCACCGCACCGAGTGTGGGGGGCCACTGGTCACCTGCTGTCCCCCTCCCAGTCTCTCCTCTCGGAACCAGACCGTGTGGGGAGATGAGCACGGGCCCTCCGCCACCCCTGCGTCTGCTTCTCATGCCCCTCACACCCACCGTCCAGGAAGCCGCCCGCCGGGGAGTGCTCGCTGCTGAGAGGCTGCGGAGGTAAGGGAGACCTCCTAGAAGTCAAATGCCTTCCGGGGACTGACACGTGTTTGGGGGCCTGGATGGGGAAGGATCCCTTGGTCTCCATGTTCAATCCACCGAACCCAAGGAAAGAATTTCTCAGCAAACATCTTTGCTCCTCTCTGCCCCGGAACCCGGAGCTCAGATGGACAGATTCCACTCCTGGGTCCCCACGTCTACCCAACCACCCCGAGACTGGGCCTGACCCGGACCAGGACCAGGACCAGGACCAGGAGCATTTCAGAAGTTTCAAGTGATTCATCTGAATGGTGCTGGAATGCCTTTAAGGCATTTATAATTACCTGGAGAGATTTAATAAAAAGGACAAGGAAAGAGGTTGAGTCTGGCTAATTATCTGCTCAGAATATTTCCTGTAAGGTAGAGGATTTAATTAGCTGAATGGCTCTCGCCCAGATGTTGGAAATAAGACTATGTGTCATTAAATATTCATTTAGGACATTGTTTGAAATGGGTGCATAATAGTTCATGTTCTAGAAGATCCGTATAATTAACCATTCTATGTTCCTTAAGCTTGGCAAATGTCTCCCAATTTTTACTCTTATAAACGAAGCTTTTATGCATATCCTTAAATATTGTACTGTGTGATACCTGTTTTCATTTTCAATCCAATATAATAGGCAAAAAATGGCTTGGCATTATTTTAAGTTGCCTTGCTTTTTAAATTTTGAAATGATTTTTAAAATATGTTTATTGCCCATTTCATTGTAATTTCATTTCGGGGTATGCTTTTTTTTTTTTTTTTAAGATTTCTTTTTCAGAGAGAGCAAGAGCAAGGAATGCACACGCAGGAGCCCGGGAGGGGCAGGGAGAGGGAGCCGCAGACTCCCTGCTGAGCAAGGAGCCCACAGGCGGCTGCATCCCAGGACCCCGAGATCACCACCAGAGCGCAGTGCAGAGGCTTTACCGGGCGTCCCTGGGAGGTGCAATTCATCGTTATCTGAACTTGTTAGTTTCTCTGCTATTATAAATGCTTATTTTGCCCCACTTTGTCATATGGAGAGTTTTGTCCGCAGTAACTCTCTCTCCCCAACTAATTGCAGAGCCCCCTTTTTTCTCTTATGTTTGTTTATGCTGGGAACCACTGTCTTAGCCCAAATGAGCACTCCAGTGCTGCCCTGTAATTAAGGAAACTAGGTTGTAAGAGAAGAAATACTGTCCAGACCCCATAGCTAGGAGAGTTGGGGCAGACCTGAACCCGCTCCCACTGCGGCTCCTCCCCTGCTCCTCAGACTCCCCCGGCCAGCTGCCTGGGGGACGGGGACGGGCAGCTGAGGACAGGGAGCCGGCTGCTGACCCAGGAGTTGCCGTCCGAGAAGACGTGGGGCCTCCACGAGCCTGGATCCCTGGTGTGTGTCCCGGACCATCTCCGACCACATACCAGTCCCGGGAAGGCCTTCCTCCCGTGAAGACAGATTTCTGGCTGAGACAAAGAAGCCTCTCCTGTGCATTCTCTGGCAGCAACAGGAAGCTCGGAGATGCCAGCCGCTCACTTCAGAGAAAGAACACGGCCCAGTGAGCGTCTCAGCGCAGGCAACGCCGCACCCCGGGCGGTTCATACACGGACAGCAGGGATCTTCTCTCTGGTCCCCACCACAGCCTGGCACGTGGTGAAGGCCACTGCTGGTTGATCCGGTCCAGTGCGGACTCCCGTGTTCAAGGTGTTGCGATGAAGACAGGGAGTCAGAACGCTCTGACGTCAGCGGTCGGCCAGGCCCGCCCCATATTGCATCTGAACAGGACAGTCCCCACGTCCCCTGCCACACAGCTCTGCTCCTGCCGCTCCTAGCCCCGGCCTGGGAAATCCAAACAGAACAGACATGCAGGGCAGGTTCCTGACAGAGACCGCCTCGCAGCCGGCACCCGGCCTGCACACCCCTTCGGCGGGGGCTGTCACCTGGGACAGGAGAACAGGGGCTGGGGGGTCACAGGGGCCACAGGCCAGGAGGGTACGTGCCGATCCACACACCTGAGTGGGCTTCAGTGGAGATGGACGTCCGACACGGGGACAAGCAGGGGGACCTGGGGGCCAAGAGGCCAACGCACGCTCACAGAAGTCCTGCAGTTCTGCCAACGCGCCTTCCCTCCCTCTCATTTCCCAGAATGGTCAGGCCGCTGCCAGGTGACGTGTGTGACCGTCCGCGGGTGCTCGGCTCCTGCGTTCCCGAGGACCGCGGGGCAACAGTCTCCTGCGCCCGTCTCCGACCAGCCCTTGGCCCTTGCCTGGAAAGTGAGTGCAGCTCATTGTTTACTTCTCTGTAACCGGTTTGGTTCCCTGTGACCAAGAGGGGCCTTCATTTCTCCAATCATGAGGGACCATGGCCCCTGCTGAGCACACGCTCTGGCTCGCTCCCAACCCCCCAACCCCCCCTTCTTGGTACAAGGGAGTGTTGGGAGGTCCCGGGCTATGCTGTGGACTGGTCGTCATCACGTCTCGACTCACACCCATCTCTTCCCCACCACAGCTTGCAGAAGCCACCCACCGCCGGCCACGGGGAGAGGCGGGGAGAACGGAGAGCAGCCCCGAGACGGCCATGCCGAGGCAGCAGCACGGAGCACACGGAGAAGTGGGCGATCTGTTCCAGGTGCACAGACATAGCCAGACTGAGTCCCCATCCTTTATTGTCAGACCCACGCCACCCCAAGGCCCTTCTCGTGTTTACAGGACATTGTAAGTGCTCCACGTTTACCAATTAATAGGAGGCAGGACGGACAGGGTTTAAAAATCCCTTTTTCTCCCACATAAGGATCCCCTGGGGGTTCTCTGCACCTTATGACAGACCCCAGCTGCCGGAGGCTAGTCTGGGACACCTCTCCGGAGTAAGGACACAAATCGTTGCACTTTTCTAATTCTGCCTCAAGTGTACAGAGGATCATTGCTGATTTACTCTCCTATCCGCCAGAGAATTAAGTCATTTCAACATCTTGCTCAGGGAGCATCTTCAGGGGCTGTCCCACAACTGTGGGGGTGAGGGCTGGGGTGCCCCGGGGCCCTTCGCCAGCATCCTGTCTCTGAGGGAGGTGGGAAAACCACTCCAGACGCCAGCAAGCTCCTCCATGGGTGAGGGCTGCGGCCACTGCTCCCAGGGTGGAGGGGACGGCGGTGGCTGCTCCCAGGCCCCCAAATGCTGGGGTAGCAGCTGCTGGGGCGCCATCTCGGACTCCAGCGTGGGAGAAGGCTGCCAGCCCCACCACGGCTGCTGTTCCGAGGGAGGAGGCTGCTCCCAGCCCTGCAGGGTGCAGTCCCTGTAGGACAGGAGCTGTCCTGGGTCCCCCTGCTGAGCGCCGCGGAAGCCAGCTTCCTGCTGGAAGAGGGGCTGTAGGGGAGCCCGAAGTGAACACAGAGCTTCAGGGCTGAAGGTCAAGGGAGAGTAATGGAAATTTCTGGAAGGCTCGCCCAGCACACTGACTGAAGTCTCCACATCAGGCAAGGCCACATTCTCATTCAGGTCATCAGCATGCCCCGAGGGAAGGGCTGGAGCAGCAGCAGCCCCGGACTCCCCAGAGGAGTGTCCAGCCTCGCTCGGGGCCCCCACAAGGTTTTGCTGACACGGGCAGTCTGGGGCGCAGCTGCCACGCTGAACGGGCCCTGGAAGTTGGGCGTCCGCCTCCACACCTGGCCGCCTCTGGCTGCTCTTCGGGATTCGGGCTCTCCGGTTCTGAAACCAGACCTGGAGGACAAGGATGGCGCGAGAAGGGGAGAGAAAGAAGAGGCACTTGAGAATGAAGCCCCGTCTGGGAAATCATCACCAAGTAGCTGAGGGTAATTATCAAGTGAAACTTCGAGTTTAGAGTAAAAGCCAACTCCTTGGCTCGGTTGATCCAGACCATCCCCAGCACAGCCCAGCCGCCTTCCAGCAAATCTCCCTGAAGCACCCACCTGGTCCCCACCTGTTTGTGGTTGTGCACACGCACGGAACACACCTGTGGGCACAGCACTGCACGGAAGCTGCCAGGGCGAAACCCCACGCTCCCCTGTGTGGGCAGCCACCAGAGCCCAGCAGAGGGGGAGCTGTGGCCCTCTAGCAGGGCAAAGTTGGGACCTATCCTGGCGGCCACAGGAAGCCAGATCAAACCAGACTGGCACCCGATAAAGGCCAGAGACCCCATTCCAGTGACGGAGAAAAAGGCACGAAAACCTGCTCCCCACAAAATCCCCTTCCCAAGTAAGAGAGACCCTGCTCCCTAGTTAACCACTGTCCATGAGAGATGGAGACCCAGGCCTTGCCGGAAGTCCTCCTGAGCCCGCCGGTGCTGGCTTTACTACACTTTCCTTCTCGAACCGCTCAACTTCTGCGTCTGGTGCTTCCTCATCTTGGGCCAAGACCAGAGCCTGCAGTGACGGGCTGGACGGTGGCCCCAGGGCCCAGCCCAGTCCAGCGAGCCACACTGGTGCTCTGGGGCTCCCGCACCTTCTCTCCCTGCCAAGTGCAACTGACCCTCTGTTATTGGGTCACCTGCCAGGTAGGCGTCCCCTGGGTAGGGGCATGCGGGGTGCTGGGCAGAGGGCACACACTTCCAGGCTCAAGATTCACACCGGCTCAGGTAGAGCTCGGTGACTGTGGCTACTAATTCTGTCTCATATACTTGAACGTCGCCGAGAAGAGCAGGTTCTAAATGTTCTCCCCGCAAAGCGATGGTAACCAGTACCTTCAGACAGAATTTTTTAAAGCTCTGAGGACCTTTGCCCTCTTTTTCACACACACATTCATTGTTCATTAAACACGTATTCAAAATAGTGAGATGTTTTTTAAATGTACTGGGAAACAGTGAGGGCTGAACCTGCAGACAGATGGGGCCAGAGTACCTACCGCCCCAGACCCCTGACCCACAGCCTCTGCGGCTCCAACAGTCGGGACCCCCGTCACCTGCTCTCAAACTCAGGACCAGATGCCCCATCTGCTCCCCGGACTGGTACACGAGACGCCGCCTCGGGCCAACTGCCCTGGCGTCCCGGTGCCCGCAGCCTCCCTCGGAGCCCGCCCAAACCCGCAGTGCCCGCCTGCCTTCCAGGCTTCCCTGAACCCAGCGACAGGGCTGCACCGTGCCGCGTCCTCCAGCCGCCTTATCTGGGCGGTGTCCTTTCCACCGTACTGGTGGTGAGACGGACCCCTGAGTAAAGCCCTTTCCGCGCAGGTTCAGCGTCCGCTCCTTTACGGGCCACCGGAGCCGGGAGTCCTCGGCGCAGCCCAGCGCGGGTCGAGGCTCCTTCGCCTTTGCCTCGCCTTTGCCCCTCCTCTTCTTTCCCCATTTCGGAGCAAGGAGCAGAATCACCAGACCCGCACGCCCCCCGGCCCCCACACTGTGTAGCTTGAGAGGTCGGTTCAGTGCCTGCAGGGCCACCCCGTCCCCGCGGGGCTCCCAAGTGGCGCTCAACCAGGCCTCCCTTCGTTCCTCCAGAACAGAACAGTGACCTCTTTATAGGTCCCGCCTCCAAGCAGAGCCTGAAGATCCCACAGAACAATGGGACACACACAGGCAAACACCTCCCAGCATTCTCTCCGGGCAGGGAAGAAACAAAGATCTGGGAACTGCGAGATAAAGCTGGGCCATTCCCAGAACTGCAACCTGCACCCTTCCCCGCACACACCCTGGCCCCAGGGTAGGCCCAGGTGCTGGTGCTGCCGGTGTGAGCCCAGCCAGCCTTCCTCCCCAACCCTGTCTGCAGACCCTACTCAGACCTGCAGCCCCCAACTCTGTCCCCAAGGACTCACACTGGCAGCCAGGGAGGCAGGCCCAACCAACGTCAGGGTTTCTTCCTGGCTCTAGGGGCTCCCTGAGCTCAAACCCAGAACCCACCCATCCCACCGCAAGTACTGAAGTGTCTGTGGCCAATTCTCCCATCCGTCGTGCTCGCTTCGGCAGCACATATACCAATTCTCCCATCCGTGAAAGGTCCCACCTGGCACGTAGGGTTTCAAGGAGACCATCCCCGGCAAGCCCTTGGGAATGGGATGGAGGCCTGAAGGCAGGGCTGCCGCCCCCTCCGAGCGAGGTTCCAGGCGGCTGATAAAAGGCCACTACATCAAACCACGGAGAGGCCTCTCTGAATCAAGCATCACAGGCATAGGCCTTTCACCGAGCTTTTCTGTGTCCTGGTTCTCTTTGTAGGGTTTGCAACAGCAGGGGGTCTTCTAGTACAGATATGGGAATTCATTTAGAAAAATTTGGTTTTTATTTCGTTTCTAGAAACAGTTAAGCCCCAGGGCCCTCACCACCGGGATTCATCTCAGATGAGCCCACCAGGGTGTTTCTGGTAAACTTCTCCTTTCTGGGCTGATTTTCTTCAGCAAACCTCAAGGGATGTTCTTTCCCAGGCAGCAGCCTCTTGATTCGTGCCTCCACTGTGATCAAGCACCTCTCAAGGGGGCCCCCGGGAGCCGGGTGGGGTGACTCCGACTCAGCTGCGCCCGAGAACCGCCCGGGGAGATTTCTGAACTCCCAGGACCAGCTGGAACCCAGACTCTGCGGACAAGAGACCCCCCCCGGGGGTGATGGCGGTGGGCAGGGGTTTGAAAGCTTCTGCACATCGGGGGCCACTCCCAGAGACCCTGATGGTCTTGGACTGAAAAGCGTCAGTCCAGGACAGACATTTCAGTGCTGGCTACACAGCAGAATCACCCGAGGGATGCTTTCCAAACCACCTTCCACGTCAGGGCTCCTCTCTCAAATCCCGGCCTCGCCCGTGCTCATCACGGCAGACTTCCTGGAGGTGGGACCCAGTGCCCCGAACGCTGAGTCCCAGAGGATTCAATGATCCCGGACCCCCAGGATCCCTGACACCCTTTTGGGATCCTTGTGAAGTTAAAATCCAGATGCAATCTGCCTCTGCCACACTCCCTCTCCGTTTTCCAGAGCGCAACCGCACCCCTGCGCTCCCGCACCCCTGCGCTCCGCCCCTTCTCTCTCATCCTCTCTGAGGCGATTTCCGGCTGTGAGAACGCGTGCGCTCGTCCTGGTGAGCAGTTTCAGTTAACATGTAATGAGCTTGTTACAGTTATTTTTAAAAGAATCAGTGGGTATTTGAAATTCTGTCCAAATCGAGAACATGGTAAATATTTGGCAAATACAGCCCGGCCAGAACTGTCACCTGTTCCCAAACCAGGATCTGTATTTGCCCAGCCCCACAAACAGATAATTAACGGCATTGAGAGGATTAACGCAAAGCGGGTGGTTAAGTCCGAGTTAAAACCGACTCTTGCCCCACCTTGCCCACCTATCAGGAAGCACGGGTCTACAGTCACCTGGATTCTGGGCTCTGGAATCTGGGTTCGTCTGGCCAGTTCTTCTCTGGCGATAATATCAGGGTACGAGTCCCTCTCAAAGGCCTCGATGAGCACCTTGTACTGGCTTTTGCTGAACTTGGTCCTTCGGCGTCTCCGACCTCCTTGGGGCTCTGGAGCAGATACACGGGAAGAGGTGGCGTTAGTCTGACCCCACACGTGTCCAGGTCAGCGAGCAGCCCGCATCCTCCCAAGGACAAGGCAGGTGCTTCCAAGGCACAGGACTGTCCCTCTAAATTTCTCTCAGTCTCTCCACAGATGCTGCCTCTGACCCGGGGCCCTTGGCAGAAGCCGCCGTGAGCCCCTTCAGCTCCCACGCGGGGCTCTAGAGGCTCATCCTGCCACAGCCGGCGTCCCGAACAGTTCCCCGCAGCTGCTCCGTGAACTGTGGGGACAGCTCACGTTCCCATCAGGTACCGGATAAGCACACCTGGGTCCCCTACCTCTGCCTGTACCCACGATATACAAACGAGAGGAGATGCCAAAAACCGGAAAGTATTTAATGTGTGAAATCTGTGCAGTAGCATTTTCCTCTGTGACCCGGGGGGGAGCCCCCCAGCCCTCAATTTTACTCTCTCCTCCCCCGCCACCCTGAGTCTGTCAGAGCTGGGCTCACCACTGACAGGAGATTGAAGCCAAAACCAAATGCACCGGCAAAATCCAGGCCCAGGCAAGTCCCGCAGCACCAAGGCCGAGTCACCGGCCAAGGCCGAGTCACCGGCACTTCTGAACCGAACGAGCACTGTCCCACCTTCCCTCTCCTGCCACCGGAGCTCGTCAGGGGGCCTTCCAGGGGCTGCTTTGGGGTGTCTGTCTCCCCTTTCCCGGGTCTCAGTACCAGATGTCACCGTGAACACAAACCCTCAAACCACACGGCGGAGATCTGCCTGGCCCCCGCTCCCCGCCTCTGCCCCCAACCCTCCAGAGGCCCCCACCCCCTGCAAGGACTCACGGTCCGAAGACATGACCAAGCCGCCACTGATGCCACCCAGAACGGACCTCGGGGGGAACTGCCTCCCTCTCCCCACCGAGAGTCTTATAGAAAGGCGGAGGGACCCACCCAGTTAAGCCCCTTTTTAGCACTTTGCAAGACCCACCTCCCTTAACACCATCTTCCCGGGACAGGGTGCTTCCTAGTCGCTTTCTTTCAGCACGGGCTCTCCTCGGTGGCTCCTGGGCTCTGCAGGGCTGCCCACCCGGTGAGCGCACCTACCTCGTGGCCCAAGACAGGCTGCGAGGTGTAGACTCCGCCAACCACGCGCGTCACCCAAGAATGCCGTTCTGCTGGGCTCAGTCACCAGTGAATTCAGTGAAAAGAGTGGATAGGAGCACCTCCCCTGCACCCCAGTGCATGCCTCCTGCCCGTGCGTGCTGTGCTGCGCTGCAGGCGACGCGGGCTGGGCGTCTCACCCCTTCCTGAGTCCCTGTGCAGCCCTCCACGGCTGCTTGCTCCTGCGTACCCTCTGAATTATAATGGGCAAACTGACCGCAGCATGAGCTTTCCATTAAGCAGCTCCACTGTGCCCACCTGGCACTCAGATTGTGGGGAGTCAAGGTTTATGGTGAATATCTGAACCCCCTCTTCTGGAATCTGGGTGGACAGATGAAGTCCCAGTGTTTTCAGGAGCATGTATGAGTAGGACAGCGGGCTGAGAAGGGCCCCAGCTGCAGGTTCCAGGAGAGGCGGCGAGGAGCAGAGGCCCCAGTGCAAACCTGCACGTCTGCTGGGCCTTATCTCCCTCTGCTGCTGGCTTATCTCACTTCCCGATTAGCGGGGCGGGTCCTTAGTCACAACCACATTTTAATGAGCATCAGGTGCTCCTTTCCAACTCGGTGGAGTTTTGCTTTGTTTTGTTTCTGGCTGGATTGATCTGCAAGTGAAATGTTTCGGGACATCCTCACAAGGTCCTCTCAGAAAAACAAAGAAAAAGAAAGAAATTGCTTTCACAAAAGTCTATGCTGAACAGAATGATTTAAATATCCAAAGTAGCAGCCTTGAGAAGACGGAGGGGCTGAGAAGCAGAGTGGGACCATCCTTGGGAGCTGCCGAGAACCGCACGGAAGGCCACGAGAACTGTCCTGATAATCGCCCTGGACAGTCCAGGAAACGGGTTCCCGCTCTGCGGCCTGTCTGCCGGTCTGCTCCTCTGCGGTAAGGGGGAAGCAGGTCACAAATCCAGAATCCTTCCACTCCTAAAAGGCACCAGTTCTGGTTAGAAATGGTCCCCAAAGCTATATATTCTTGAAAGACGTACACAGAGTCTCTGCTTGGGCACGTTCAGTATCAGAGAACCTGCCTGGGACTGAAGGAATCCCCAGATGTGTACTAAAGTCCCCCCTCCTCTCCTAGGGGACAGATACCCCAGCTACAGGCTAGCTCAGTCCCCTCACCCCAGCTTCACGCTGCCCCATGCCACCCCAAAATGACCACCCCACAATGACTCCCCCCTGACCTCACAACCCCACAACAGCCGTGTAAGGACCACACAAGGCCCCATAGCACCCCCCACGACCCCCAATGGCCATGATCAACCCTCCCACCCTTGAAAGCTCTCCCTTCTTTTCTTGCCTTCCACAGTCCCACTGAAGAGCTCGGAGGTTTGCCGAGACCCACACTGCCCTTGCAGGGACGAGCAGAGAGAGACGCCGGGAACAGAGGCACAGGAGGACGGGGACGCACAACCCAGGCAGGTGTGCGAGGGAGCAGGGGAAACTCAGAGGGGTGGATGTGGGAAGCGGGGGAGGTTTGTCTTTCTAGGCAAGAATGGATCCAGAGACTGAGGGGCCCGTCCCGCAGAGGAATGAGCCCAGAGTTCCGGGACTCTCGTGGAGGCTGGGGCGGAGCCCTGGCCAGCCCGGCTTGTGTGTTAGGTGGACCTCACCTCCACTCTCATCTCTGTTTCTTCCAGAGCAGAGGTCAGGCCCAGGCCCCTCAGCAGACATAGCCCTGGATTCCAGTGGTCCTGGACATGACCTGCTGTCTGTTTCCTCCACTGACACAGGCCATGAGAGCACTTCTATCCCACACAGTGCGTGACCCACGCGTGCTATTGGGCGCCCACATGCAGCAGGTCTGAGCTGGGCTGTGACACGAGGGCCCGCACACGCTGCCTTTTGAACACTCAACACAAAAAACACAAAGTAGCTCAGTGATGTTTATATTCATTACATGGTCGAAAGGATAACATTCTTGATAGATGGGTAAAATAAAATGTATTATTAAAATCAGTGTCACTCTTCGCTTTTGCTCCAGATGGGAGTCCCGAAGAGTGGGCCCTGAGGCTGCCAGCAGACTTGACCACTGGGCAGCAGAGCTGGGGAGCCAGCCGGGCCCCAGGACAGGGGCTTTCTACGTTTCCATGGCGACACCCGGAGGGACGCCAAGACTCCTACAATCATAGACAAATGTTTATGTCCTCCTCTTTTTCCCTAGTCACTTTGGAAATGGTTAACAGTCTTGGCCTCTGCCCCCTCCTGACCTCTCCAGGAGAGACAGAGGACCCACAACTCCTGGGGAGTTCATTTCTGCCCAGGTGCACAGGTTCCCAGAGGGAGATGCACTTTGGTGATTGTGGACCGTTCCGTTAGTGGGATGGGGGTCGGCTCTCACCCAGTCCTTGCCCAGCCAATGGCCTTGCCTAAGAACAGAGAAGGGCCTTAGTGAGACAGTTTGCTTTCGGAGCCTTGGAGCCTGGGTGTCTGCATCAGTGACACACAGGGACTACAATAGATAGCCTCCCAAAGCCTTTGAAATGCAAATAGACCGGCCCAGACCCATCTGAACCACCACCCAACGGTTTCATGGCTTCAGGCAGAAGGGTTGCAGGAGTCCCAACTTTGTTGTGCCTTTTCTCCAAGTTTCTTTACCTAAGAGGTTCTAATGGGAGCCAGAAAATTACCATAACTTACCCTGGGGCTGGGGGTTGAAGGCTGGGGCTGGTGGGGGGGCGGGGATGGGAAATCACTTCCCCAAAGGGACGACTCCCACCGGTGGCAGGAGCCAACGTCGGAACCTGAACCCGAGACTCTGGGTACAGGACTGTGCCCGGCACCACCCTGGACACAGGGGCAGGGGGTGGTGGCGGCGGTGCTGGAGGCCCTGGTCATGGTCTCCACGGGTTGGCAGGCTCCACCAGGTGGGAACGCCCCTTGAAAATCAGGGCCTGGCCAAGGACACACACAGCACACAGGGGCCCAATCCTTTCCTCCACATCTTAAGTTCGTGTCCGTGGTTCCACTAGAAAAATACACTGAACCAAAAAAATCAAAGCCAACGATAATCCTACACAGTTTTAAAAACAGTATAAAATTAGGGTAAAACATCTCTTTCCCTGTACCCACGGCCCCTGATTCCCGTGCCTCCAGTGGCAAGCCCAGGGGTAACTGCGCACATCGTTTTGCCGCAGTTTCCTCACGTCTCTACACGTAACATCTTACTTGCAAAAACCGAAGTGTGCTCAGTGGTCCGGCGGCAGCTGGTTCCTTGTCCTGTGTCACTTCCCCGCCGTGGACGGACGTCAGATGTCCGGACTCCCTCTGTGTCAGCTCATCCTGCCTCCTTGCGCGAACAGGTACGTTCCTGTCCAGCATTTTGGAGTCCAGGGCACATCCTTCCAGGGCCGTGTGAGTGCGGACCAGACTCCAGCCGCGAGCGGTGAGGGGACGGGGCGCCGCCTCCGCCCAGCGGGAGCATCACACCCGGGATGGCCAGGCCTCCGGGGAAGATGCCCCGGCACAGGCGGGCATCCCAAGGCCAGAAGGGGTCTCACCGACCCAGCAGCCACGGTCAGGAAGGAGGCGCGGGAACCTGTCAGAGAGGAAGGACGCGCGGGAGCTTCAGCAGACAGAGAATGACAACTTGCAGAGCAGAGTGTGTGGCCGTGTTGCAACCAAACCCTAAAGCATCCTTACAAAGTCCTGGGTGAGGCTCTCATGGCTCCCAGTTCCCTCTTAGGCAAGCAACTGCCAACTCTCAATGTTGCCTTTTTTTTCCCCCTTAGAGACCTAGAGCGAGGGAGCACACCTGGGTGTGCAGGGGAGGGGCGGAGGGCGAGGGAGAGAGAAACTTAAGCAGACTCCCTGCTGAGTGCAGATCCAGCCGACTCTGAGATCAGGACCCTAGTGAACCCAAGAGTTGGGTGCTTAACGGACTGCGCCACCCTGGCGCCCCTCAGTATGGCCTTTTTACACTGCCTGGAAGAGCTCTTACCCAGAGCATGGATGTCGAGGTGGCTCGCCCGGCCGTCAGCTGTAGCAATTGTTTGAGGGGCGAATCTTTTAAAGGAAATATTTCTGAAGCCACCAGACACACAGTTAACCAAGGCCATGCTGACAAGGCTTGGGACAAGATAGGTTCAGGGGCCGTTTGCAGTCCTGTTCTCACTGCTGCCCCCAGGTGGCCGGCATGGCGGTTGTTGGCTATTTCAGTTATGTGTTGCGTGACCTGCTGGATAGATACCTTGAGGCCTCTTCTGGAGGTCGACCTGGACTGTCCCGAGTTGTTCAGGGTGAAGGGAAAGGCGTCCTGTAGGGAGCAGGCTCCGCCCCTACACCCCCAGGAACCTGGTGCTGGGGACCCCTGTCACCGCGGGCTTGGCGAGTGGCGCTCCTGCTCCGATTCAGCCCCGGAGCCTGGTGCTGCGCCTGCGCGCTGTTGATGAGAGCAGCTGAGAATCGCCGTGTGGTTTATTTAATGATTGATTTGGGGCTAAGCTGTTAGCGTCACATCCCTGCTGGACCAGTGGAGGTGACCAGTTCCAACAGGATGGGTCCTTTTGGTAAGTACATGGGAAGGCTGCGGTGGAAGCCGAGCGAGCCAAGGGTGGCTGGGACAGTAAAGGTCACCATGTTGCCATAACAGGGGCCACGCCAGCGGATGGCCTGTGGGTGGGCAAGGTCTGGTGGACTCGCTCCTGGCCTGACACGTCCACAAAAAGGTCTGCGTGTGAGGCATGACCGTAAGGGGCAGTGGGTAGCCAGGAGGTAGAGCAGGAGGCAGTGGTGGAGGCAATGGTAGAGCAGGAGGGAGTGGGTGGCAGGTGTTCCGAGTGCAACGGCAGAAGCCGAGTTCTGGGAGTGGTGAGCTCGGCAGCAAGGGCCCTACCCCGTGAGGTGCAGGTGGGTCACGCGGGGGAGACCCAAGAAACGCCGCTGGTGCTTGGTGTGTTGTGGAAAAATCTGAAGCGCCCGAGGAAACTCAAGCGGCACACGGAAGTTGGGAGAACACAGCTTTATTTTCGCCGGCGGGCTCAGTGCAATCGTTCCCCAAAGACTGAGCGTCCAGCAGGGTTGGGGCGAGTGTTTGTGGTTATGGGGGATGCAGGACGGTAATGGTCTCTCAGGGCCGACCGGCCCCCTTTGTGCTGGAGCAATGGAGAGCAGCCGACAGGGAGGGGCTGAGGCCTGGGGGTCTCTATCCATCTCATGTCCCCCCTCTAGATCGGCAGAGGTACCCTAGAGATCATCATTATCTAGATTTAAGGGACTGTATCCTCGGAGGGTGAGGATACGGGCTGTTGGGTGTTGAGGAACGGTATTTGTGATGAAACGGATGAGGCTCTTGAGGAGACAAGGACCGAGGGTAACTAGGAGAAGTCGGGACAGTAAAGGCCCTGCTAGGGGTACTAGCCAAGATGTCCACGATTGTGGGTTATGTGACTCCCAAGATACGAGATTTTCTTGACGATGCTGGATGCGTTTCCGGAGTTCAAGAACCTTGGAAGAGACGATCCCGGACTGGTTGACGTAGTAGCGCATCCTTCCTGTAGGAAGAGACAAGTTCCTCCCTTCTCAGCAGTGAGGAGATCTAGCGCTCGAGGGACTCTGGAGGGCTATTGCTGCCAGACTGGAGAGCTGTGTCCGGAGGGCTGTAATGAATCTGTGATACGTTCCATGTCATTGTTGAGCTCCTGTGAAAGCTTGAAGTAAAAGTTAAGGGTAGTCCGGAGGCCCGATGTGCCAGTAGCTACGCCAGGGAAGATTCTGGCCCCCGGGAGGAACGGTAAGACTACTGTGCCGTCGGCTTCGGTGGGGAGGAGAGACCCGGGAGCGGCACTGGAGGTCTGAGTATAGAGCGTCAGAGGGGGACAAAACACAAGTATGCAGCCAGAAGGGGCGTTACTTTCATTGCGGCACCTGAAGAGAAGGTTGTTTTCGCAGGAGAGGAAGATGCCGGCAGGGCGGGTGCAGTCAGGTAGAGGAGCCGTGAAGTTCTGGCAGCCTGGGTCGGGGGCCTTGGTGCAGCCAGGGGAGGAGAGCAGGTTAGATTGTTAGCTGGGAGCAGCAGGACTGAGTTTTGTGCAGGACCAGAGCTCACAGGGCTTGTATTATTGGGCAACAGCCAGTTAGGAGGGCCGGGGGTACCGAAGAAAGCGGATCGGGTCAAGGGGAGACAGACCCAGCAGGCGGAACCAGCAGGGCAATGAGTCGAGTTGAGCCATAGGTGGCAGGAGGTGTTTAAGAGCCGGCGGGGACAGTTTTGAATGGTTGGCCCTGGGGGAGTGGGCTTTATAGAAGAGAAGCTGGGCCGTGGAGGGAGTGTCTCCCGGTGGAGAGTGAATGTCGTTCCAGGGTCCCTCCCGGAAACATACAAACGCAGTCCCCCACGTCGCGGCCGGTCCCAGTAGGAGCCTTCGCAGTTCTGTGGGGTAACTGTGAGTGTTTGGTTAGCCTGGGACATGCAGACTGGGGAGACCCGAAGCTTACCTGATGTCACCCATGGGGCCATGGTCTCGCACCCCCATTGCTCACAGAAGGTTTCCCTGTATTCCTCTAACCTCTGGTCTGGGCAAAGGTCCATCTGGTGTCCCTGTTCTTTACAGAGCCTCCCTTTTGTTCCTTGAACGGAGCCAGGAGTTGGCATAGGGATATCTGGAAGGCGTGACTCTTGCAGCGGTCTGGTTGTGAAGGACTTAGTCCTGGCCTCCCAAAGTCTGGGTCAGTTTCCAGTCATTGTTGTTGGGCCAGTGGGGGTCCCTGGTGGGAAGAGGCAGAGGAAAATCAGTGGCCATAACGTGAGGCTCCAGCTGGGTCGAGAAGGGAGAGGAGTTATTTTTGAGTTTAGGGGCCGTTCTTTAGAGGGATCTTCAGAGGGTTTGCTGGTGACGGATGTGGGGTCCAGGTAGCTTGGTCCGGGTTTGCCTTTTTCACTCGCGAATGGGGGATCTGTGGTGTGATGTTGGTAACCTGAGGGCAGTGGGAGTTATGAGAATTACTGTATGTGGGACCGTCCAGGTTGGGCGAAGGGGTTCACGTTTCCAATCTTTCACTCAGACCTCATCTCCGGGGCAGAGGGAATGGACAGGGGTTCCTAGGGATATAGGGGCCCTCTCTAATATGTAGGCATGTGATTCTGCGAGGATCTTTCCTAGGGATAACATTGGGTCCTGGAGGTGTGTGTCTCCTAAGACGTTAGGGTTGCCTGGAAAGAAGACAGCAGTGGGGGTGACCTGCCATAGAGTATGTCAAATGGGAGAATCCGTTTCTCTGAGGGGTAGCGCGGGAGCAGAGCACTGCTACGGGAGGTAGACCTGTCCACCCTAAGGAGGTCTTAGCATGTCATTTGGACAGGGTTTTCTTGAGGGTACAGTTCATACACTCTACTTTCCCTGAGCTCTGAGGCCGCTAGGCTGTGTGGAGTGTCCAGGAGATGTGGAGGGCTGAAGTTAACTCTGGTAGAACTTCAGAGATAAGAGCCCGGCCATTGTCACTGTGTATGGTAAGTGGGATCCTGTCCTGAGGCACGACCTCCCAGAGGAGTACTCCGGTGACTTCTCTGGCCTTCTCTGAATTGGATATGCCTCTATCCATCCTGAGAAGGACAGGCCAGAACTAGCAGATATTTTATACCTCGGTAAGGGGTCATCTCTGTGAAGTCCACTTCTAGGTCTTCGAAGGGAGCTATCCCTGTGCGCTGTACTCTGGGGGGTGGGGAAGATCCAGTTTTTGGGTTGTGTCCAGCACAAGTGGCGCACCGATCTGTGACCGACTTGCATAAGGTTGCGAGTCTGGCGATGCAGAAGTGTTTTGCCAGCAGTTTTTCAAGCCCTGTTTTTCACCAGTGTGAAGTTGAATGTTGTTCAGTGACGGCATAGGGGCCAGGTTTGCTAGAATGCGTAAGCGCCCATCTGGGAGGATCCACCTCCCTTGGGGATGGTGAATGGCTTCCTCGGTTTTGGCCCAGTCATCTTCAGCTGCTGTATAAGTGGGATTTCGTAAGGAGGGGGTAACGGGTGCTGTAATGGCAGGTTGTCCGTCTTGGGCAGCTTCCCTGGCTGCCTGGTCAGCTAAGCAGTTCCCCGTAGCTGGCTCAGCATCTCCTTTTTGGTGTCCCCGACAGTGGACGACAGCTAAGCTCCAGGGCACCCATACTGCTTCTAACAACTGGAGTATTTCATTTTTGTTTTTGATGGTTTTTCCCTCGGATGTGAGGGTTCCTCTTTCTTTGTAGATTGCCCCACGTATACGTAGAGTGGTGAAGGCGTATCTTGAGTCGGTATATCGGTTGACCTTTTTGTCCTTAGACAGTATGAGCACCCGAATGAGGGCCCAGAGTTCAGATCTCCGAGCTGACAATCCCGCAGGGAGTGCTTTGGCTTCTAGGACCTCTGTAGCCATGGTAACAGCATAACCCGCTTTTCTTAGGCCATTGCTTAGGAAGCTGCTACCATCAGTGCATAAGGTAAGGTCAGCATTCGTCAGAGGGGAGTCCTGGAGGTCCGGCTGGGTGGTATAGACTTCAGTTATGGATTTCCAGACAGTTGTGTTCTGGTTCCCCTTCCACCGTTGGGAGGTATGTGGCCGGGTTGAGGGCCTGCATAGTCTGTAGGTTTATGCAAGGATTTTCTAGAAGTAGCCCTTGATATTGAGTGAGCCTGGTGTTTGATATCCATTTCTGACCCTGACTGTTCAGAAGAGTGATCACTGAGTAGGGAACTTTTACTGTGAGCTGTTGTCCTAGAGTGAACTTGTCAGCCTCCTTGATGAGAAGTGTGGTGGCTGTCTAGGCTCATAGGGAAGGGGGCCATCCGCAGGCAACAGGGTCTAATTTCTTTGACAGATATGCAGTGGGATTTTCCCAAGGGCCTATTGGTTGGGCTAGAAGTCCTAAGGCAATTTTGTTTTTTTCATGAACATACAGGCAGAAGGGTTTCCTGGTATCAGGTAGGCCTAGGGCTGGGGCCCTTCCAAGTAAGCCCTTGAGTTCCTTGAAAGCTTTCTCTTGTTTGTCTTCCCATTGTAGAGGCTGATTACCTGGTCCCGTTAGGGAATCATACAGGCATCTGGCCATGGCTGAGAACCCTGGTATCCAGATTCTACAGAATCCTGCAGCTCCCAGGAACTCACGCAAAGCTCGTTTGGTGGTGGGCTGTGGGAGGTTAGTTATCACCGCCTTTCGTTTGATGCTGAGGGCCCATCTTCCTTGAGTTATCATGAGTCCTAAGTATTTGAACTCTTGCCTACATAATTGAGCCTTTTCCCAGGATGCTCGATATCCTCTTTTTGATAAGTGATGTGGGAGGTTGAGTGTTGCTCGGTGGTAGGGTTCCTTAGTTGTGCTGGCGACGAGGAGGCCGTCAACATACTGGAGTGCCATGCAGCGGTTTGCTCCCTGGGGAAGTCAGCCAAGTCAGAGACCAGGGATTCACTGAATATTGTTGGTGAGTTTTTAAAGCCCGGCAGAAGTCTGGTCCAGGTGAGTTGCATCTGGTGTCCCAAGCTGACCTCAGTCCATTCAAAGGCAAAGAGAGGTTGACTTACCGGGGCTAGGCGAAAACAGAAAAAGGCGAACTTTAGATGGAGGCCGGTAAACCAGGCAGCGTCTGGCAGGATCTGGCTTAAGAGGGGATAGGGGTTTGGGACCACCAGGTGTAGAGTCTGAGCAACCCAGTTTATGGCAAGCAAGTCCTGGATGGGTCGGTAGTCACCGGTCGTGCTTTTTGACTGGGCGCGGTGCAGTGTTCCAGGGAGACGGGCATTTGACTTGAATGCCTGCTTCTGCTAGTCGCTGTGGGTGGGCCTGTGGGCCTGTTGGGCTTCCCGTGAGATCAGATACTGCTTCTGCCGTTGTGGCTGTGTTCCAGCCTTTAGTTCTGTGGTGAGTGGAGCTTGCCAGATGGCAAGTCCGGGAGGGTTATCTTCCGCCCATATGTTGGGGACTGCAGTCCGGTAGGCCTCAGGGTTTTTCTGAGGGTGTTCTTGTTTGAACAGTCTCCATTCTTTGTCCCAGGGTGTGTTGAGGGACAAGATGAGTTGGGGTCTGGAAGGGGTTTATACTCATGGTGGCCTGTCCAGAAGATTTGAAGGAGTTTTGTGCTCCTAATTTTGAAAGCAAATCTCTTCCCAGTAAGGGAAGTCCCAGACTTCCCAGTAAAGGGCAGTCTGGAACATACAGAAATTCATGGGACACAATATGTCCGCCTAGTTAACAAGTTCAGGATTGGCAAAAGGGTTGGCCTATGGCTCGATCCCCTGTGGCACCCATGATGGTTACGGTTCGTCCTGCAGGAGGTGCCACTGGGGTAGTTACTACCGAGTGTTCTGCCCTGGTGTCCACCATGAAAGTGATCTTTTGGCCCCCCACATGTGCATCAACCATGGGCTCCCGGGGTCCTAACGTTAATGAACCCAGTCCCTGTCAGTCCGAGTCTGTGTTGGCTAGTCCAGTAAAGTCTGGATCCCGGTTTGCGTGGGTTTCATGTCGGGTGGAGGATTTGAATGGTTTTGGCCTTCGATTTGGGCATTCATTCTTCCAGTGCCCTATTTCCTTGCAGTTAATGCATTGGTCCTTCCTGAGGGTTCTGCATTGTTGAGACTGTCCTCTTAACCGTTCCGGGGGTCCTCATAGTTGGAGTTTTGTTGAAGGGCTGCAGTCAACAGGGTGAACTTTTGTTTCATCTTCTCTTCAGCCTTGCATTTTGCTACAGTCTCTTGCTTTCGATAGACCTCACTGGCTATTCCTAGTAGCTGGGCGATGTTCATCCCAGCAAACCCTCAAGTTTTTGGAGCTTGCAACAGATATCAGGAAATGACTGTGTCATGAAGGCTGCATTTACCATCCATTGGTTTTCGGGTGCTTCTGGATCAAATGGAGTGTGTATGCGGAAAGCCTCGCAAAGCCGCTCGTAGTATTAACAGGAGTTTCTTCCCCGTCTTTTGAGTCACATCAGCTGTGTTTGACATGTTAGTAGGAGTAGGTTTCTTGCACCTTGTCAGAGACCTCGCAGGATGACTTCCTGGTCACACCTGATGGCATTATAGCCTTCTTCCATGTTGAAGTCCCAGTCTGGCCGATAGTCTGGTGCCCCTGAGCCCAGCTCTCGGTACTCCTAACACCTGCCGGAGCCGCCTCCTGGAGCCACTTATGCACCTCCTGAAGGATTCTTCTCTCCTTGGTGTTGGACAGGGTGCGAAGGAGCTGTTGACCGTTAGGGCTAATTTAATGTTAAAACCTGTTTAACTCTTAGGGCCTGCTTAGCCAGAGCGACTCCATATTGCCCAGGTAGCCATATTGTTGTTTACATCCACGGACTTCATTCTGGGAATAAACACCCCCGTAGTTCCTGGTATGGTTCTGAGTCTCGATTCTGGAAGTCAACGCCTTAACAATAGAAGCCACCTACCTTGGGTCTGCGGCGATGCCCTATAAAACCAGCCTGTGAGATCGGGAGGGGGTCCCTCTCTTCGGAGGCAGCCCTGGCTGGTCAGTCTGACTTCTAATGCTCGGCATAGAATAAGGCTTTGCATAACTTTCACTTTGTCTCCGTCTCGTTGGTTTGATAACCGACCCCAACATTGACGATCTTCCCACGTTGGTCGGTGGGTTTGAAGATGGCTTCCACGAGGTCAGTCATTGCCGGTGGTTTCCTGAGTAAGCGGGAGTATGACATTTCCAGTTTAGGAGGCCGGTAGTGGTGATAACAGATCCTGGGCCCACCTGGTTGGGCGGTGCCACCTGCACCAATGTATCCGGACCTGAAGTCTCATAGAGGGGCATTTTGTAAGCTGGGATCTCCCACGTTCAGAGACAATGCGTGGTGTTTCGGGGTTTGGGTTCTGGGGAGGTATCCCCATTACGAGTAGTTGGGGGCAGGACAGAGGCTGGTAGTGAGACCACTGATGGTTGGGGAATTGGAGGCAGCAGGGAGACTGCGGCCATCGGTGGAATCAGAGGTGTCGGAGAGGCTGCAGTTGGCGCTGGAATGGGGGAGGCGGGGTGGAACCGGAGGTGGCGGGGAGACTGAGGGTGGCGGGGTGCCAGGTCCCACTTCAGGAGCAGCTGGGGGGGGCGGAGGAACATGCCGTGGTGGGAGCTCTTTCTCTGGGTCCCCGTGATGTATGGCTTTATTCCGAGTACTTCTGTTTGGTTGAGCGACGAGGATCCTGCACTGTCCCCTACTATTAATGCAGACCCATACCCATGGAGGAAGGGTTCTAGCTATTTCTAACCAGGAGTCAATTTATGGAAATTGATCTGGGTGCCCTGGGTTTCCCATGACCATGTGATAAACACGTCAGACGGTAGGCAAATCTAAGGTTCCTTCTGAGGGCCATCCAACATCAAAACTAGGCCATTCTAGCTTCAAGAGGGTCCTAAGTTTTCCCAGGGTCATATGGACCCCATAGTCACTGCTGAAGCCCTTTTTAAAGTTGTTTTTCTTTTTTTAAAGATTTTATTTATTTATTTGACAGACAGAGATCACAAGTAGGCAGAGAGGCGGCAGCGGGGGGCAAGCAGGCTCCCCACCGAGCAGAGAGCCCAATGTGGGGCTCGATCCCAGGATCCTGGGATCATGACCTGAGCCGAAGGCAGAGGCTTTAGCCCACTGAGCCACCCAGGTGCCCCCAGTTTTTAATTTTTTGAGAAACCATCACCCCATGTTTTCCTGGCCCTGTGGGGTTTTGTTCAAGTTCTAAGGGGTTCCTAGCCCTACAGTAGGGATCCCCAGACCCTGCCGGGTACCCTGGATGGCTGTGGCCCAGAGTCTTGCACACCATTTGGGGCAGGCCTCTCTCGGGAATACCACTGCTTCCCACCAGCATGACCCTTCTGTTCTCTTCAGCAGAGTCTGGGAACCACGCGTCCACGGTTTGCTCACTTATCTCCAGTCCCGCCCCATCCCCCACATTTGTAAGGTAAGACCCATTTGTAGGGTTGTTACTGATTTGCCAGGCAATTTTGAGAAGGAAAATAAAAATAAAGTAGAAATCCCATTAAGGCTGAAGGAAACTAGAGGGTGTCACCCCACAACATGCCTTTGTGAATGAACATAAAAAAAATAAACCTCACTGAGAATGGGCTTAGCAGGCCCTGAAGGGGGCACTTTCCCACAGGCACTTGCACCATTGGCAGAAGAAGAAAATTACGTTGACAAGGGAGAACATTTTTCACATAGGAATTTCATCGACTGCTTTATTTGTGTATTTATTTTTTAAATTCCAGTATAATTGACATACAGTGTTATATTAGTTTCAGGTGTACTATATACAGAACCAACAATTCTAAACATTTCTCAGTGCTCATTAAGGTAAGTGTACATTTGGGAGACCCCTGGGTGGCTCAATGGGTTAAGCATCTGCCTTTGGCACAGGTCATGATCTCGGGGTCCTGGGATCAGCCCCCATGTCGGGTTCCCTGCTCATCAGGGAGTCTGCTTCTCCCTCTGCCTCCGCCCACCCCCCCAGCCCTGCTCATGTTCTCTTTCTCTCTCAAATAAAAAAATAAAATCTTGGGGCACCTGGGTGGCTCAGTGGGTTAAGCCTCTGCCTTTGGCTCAGGTCATGATCTCAGGGTCCTGGGATGGAGCCCCACATCGGCTTCTTTGCTCAGCAGGGAGCCTGCTTCCCCCTCCCCTCTGCCTGCCTCTCTGCCTACTTGTGATCTCTCTCTGTCAAATAAATAAATAAAATCTTAAAAAAA